>NC_064614.1:485024108-485327138 GCF_023898315.1 Schistocerca nitens | reverse complement strand
TTAAAGTCAAAGATAAGAAACTAAATACAGGAAAACAAAGCTATTTACACTGCAGGCAGTGTTTTGTACTGGAACATAGGAAATTACTTGTTAACAACACGTGTTGCATTCGAAAGCAAAACTTGTTAAGTGATCAGACCAATTCTCTACTAAACTACGGGTGAGCATTTTCTTCTGCCGAGCTCTTCAAAGACACGAAATAATTTGGCACCAAAATCAAAGACAATGTAGACTAAGTAACGCTTTAGGGATAAAAAGGTTAGCAGTTATTAGAACATAGAAATTAAAATTTCTTAGTCATGTCGGAGGAATGAAGGAAGAGAAATTTAGCGAACAAATACTAGTATTTATTGAAAATAGAAATAGAGCAAATGCAAAGAGCAAGGAATAAACTGGGATAACGTAACGTTATGTAATACTGGACGAAACACACAAGAAAATATCCAAGAAGGAGAAATTTTTAGATATTTAAGTTTTGCAGCATCAAGATGATTAGACGAAAAACCGAAGTAAAAAATTCAGAAAGATCTTGACGGTGACATGGATACACATAAACACTATCCAAACTCAAAAAGTCTTATGTATAGATCTAACTCTCCACGAACAGATCTGTCACACGCACTTTCCTCAGCAGATGACATTTCCTTTACTCTGAGCATTGCCTGTATCCCGCAGCTTCAAAGCCATTGGAAATAAATAAGAATCATTTTGTTCTAGAACAGTATTTTAAGTTTATACTTCCTATGAACTCTGTTTTTAACTTGTAGAAGTTACTCACGACAGCTCATTACTTTCAATGAGTTGCTGCCGGTAGCTTACAGAGGGAATACCTTCCCCTTTCATTGGTATACTCTCAACCCACATTCTGTATCCTGAGGACTTCTCATTATATTCAACTGATTATGTAATTCTTTCTCACTTTCTCAGAGAAATAGCATCAACGAATGTCACTGTTAATATCCTTTAAACTTACATTTTAATCCCACTTCTAAATCTTCCTTTTACTTCCCTCATTACCCTTTACTATAAGGGTGAACAACATGGGAGAATATCGATATCCCTGCCTTACAGATAACGCGAAGAATAACCTTGAACTTTGGCTGTAGTACTGCTCAGTACCTGCTCGGATACAATATCGAACTGCTTCTTTAAAGCTGTGCAGAATATCGATCGTATGAGGTTACAGGACTGAGATAACGGAAAACCCAACGTATTAACCACCAGCCCCTAGTTTTGGAGAAGACTAGCCTGCAAAATAAGGTTCTCCGTTCTCCCTAGATCTAAGAAATACTTCGCTGTCACATCTGGCGATCAAGCTGAAAAGGACGGCCTTGTGTACCGGCACTTCAAGTGTCAACTGCTTAACAGAGGTGCATCTTGCCGGAAGTGAGGGACGAGAAGGCTGAAGATCGATGTTATACATCTCCTTGCAGTCTCTAGAGAAATACAGTAACTTGGTGGCGATACACGACAGATCACGAGGTCCTTATATCCACCCACTCAACAATCAAACCTGAACAATCTGCAGTAGTCTAACGGAGAAGTGCACAAGAATATATAGTGAAACTTTCTGAGCCCGGCAGGAAAAGTTCGTTAATATGAACAGGAACTTGATGTTTTTATATGTTGATAAATAACGCAAGTCAAGTTACAACCAAACCATTCGGATATTTTAAATTATACAGCTTGTTACCGTGTGTGCGGTATGTGTATTTCGTTCAAATTAGAAATATTCACCATAAAAATGAGAATCGTGTAAGTCCACACACACAACACATTCATTGCTTCAGTCCAACGCTGAATCTCTTTCTACAGGTCATAACTACGTAGGCTTCCGCGGGCGGTGTCATATTGTTTAAAAGTTCTTCTGGGTGTTGTACCGCGTCGTTGTATAAAATACTTTAATTACGAACTGTGCTAACTTTCCTCGGGGCAAGACAGGAGCGTTGCAATACGGTTGAAAAGTCGGTTTTAGGGTTTATAATTACAGTTTTTTACACAATGACGCGGTACAACACCTAGAAGAACTTTAATCAGCATGACACTGGCCGCGGAATTATACAACAGCGCTGCAAAAGACCCATAAGAATTTCAATCCTCACTTCCTTTAAGTTCTTTTGCTTGCGAATGAGAAGCAGGTCCTACTTGAGGAATGGAAGAACACGAATGTAGCAATGTGCTCGTCCACTGCCCGTGAGTGCATCGATTTTGACAAAACATGTAAGGTTTCCAGGTCGGAAAACCGTCTTGTGAGTTTCGTGTCTGAAATCAATTACACCCATTGTTTGTAACTGGAGACAGCCGTTCAGCAGTTCCAGCAGCTCATTCCATATGAGCCTCAACTGGAGTATCATAGCGTAGGCTACTGCTATGATAAAATGAGAAGACATTGACCAACGGTAAATTTGGTGACCTTGCTGGTTATAAAATATAACGACCATGATCATTTCACCGTCATTCATGCGCAACAAGGTGACCTGTGTGTGGAGGCACGTTGTGGTGTTTAAAACACACGAGCATGCGATTTATGAACCGTACCATCTTCCAGAAAATGATAGAAAAAATTACATGAGTAGTTTACAGTTATTGTACGGATATGAAAATTAAAGAATAGGCAATATAATTTTATAAACTTCCGTTGATTAGGAACAACTTTTACATTGTTTCAGTTACGAACCTACACTCCTGGAAATGGAAAAAAGAACACATTGACACCGGTGTGTCAGACCCACCATACTTGCTCCGGACACTGCGAGAGGGCTGTACAAGCAATGATCACACGGACGGCACAGCGGACACACCAGGAACCGTGGTGTTGGCCGTCGAATGGCGCTAGCTGCGCAGCATTTGTGCACCGCCGCCGTCAGTGTCAGCCAGTTTGCCGTGGCATACGGAGCTCCATCGCAGTCTTTAACACTGGTAGCATGCCGCGACAGCGTGGACGCGAACCGTATGTGCAGTTGACGGAATTTGAGCGAGGGCGTATAGTGGGCATGCGGGAGGCCGGGTGGACGTACCGCCGAATTGCTCAACACGTGGGGCGTGAGATCTCCACAGTACATCGATGTTGTCGCCAGTGGTCGGCGGAAGGTGCACGTGCCCGTCGACCTGGGATCGGACCGCAGCGACGCACGGATGCACGCCAAGACCGTAGGATCCTACGCAGTGCCGTAGGGGACCGCACCGCCACTTCCCAGCAAATTAGGGACACTGTTGCTCCTGGGGTATCGGCGAGGACCATTCGCAACCGTCTCCATGAAGCTGGGCTATGGTCCCGCACACCGTTAGGCCGTCTTCCGCTCACGCCCCAACATCGTGCAGCCCGCCTCCAGTGGTGTCGCGACAGGCGTGGATGGAGGGACGAATGGAGACGTGTCGTCTTCAGCGATGAGAGTCGCTTCTGCCTTGGTGCCAATGATGGTCGTATGCGTGTTTGGCGCCGTGCAGGTGAGCGCCACAATCAGGACTGCATACGACCGAGGCACACAGGGCCAACACCCGGCATCATGGTGTGGGGAGCGATCTCCTACACTGGCCGTACACCACTGGTGATCGTCGAGGGGACACTGAATAGTGCACGGTACATCCAAACCGTCATCGAACCCATCGTTCTACCATTCCTAGACCGGCAAGGGAACTTGCTGTTCCAACAGGACAATGCACGTCCGCATGTATCCCGTGCCACCCAACGTGCTCTAAAAGGTGTAAGTCAGCTACCCTGGCCAGCAAGATCTCCGGATCTGTCCCCCATTGAGCATGTTTGGGACTGGATGAAGCGTCGTCTCACGCGGTCTGCACGTCCAGCACGAACGCTGGTCCAACTGAGGCGCCAGGTGGAAATGGCATGGCAAGCCGTTCCACAGGACTACATCCAGCATCTCTACGATCGTCTCCATGGGAGAATAGCAGCCTGCATTGCTGCGAAAGGTGGATATACACTGTACTAGTGCCGACATTGTGCATGCTCTGTTGCCTGTGTCTATGTGCCTGTGGTTCTGTCAGTGTGATCATGTGATGTATCTGACCCCAGGAATGTGTCAATAAAGTTTCCTCTTCCTGGGACAATGAATTCACGGTGTTCTTATTTTAATTTCCAGGAGTGTATACTGTAGTAAGTGAATACAAGACAAGAAATATATAAATACAAGCCACTGTATCGAGCTACAGCGCAATACCGAGGAATACGAATGCAGTAACTACATAGTGGTAGTATCAGTAGAAACGTGATGGCTCTGCGGTGAAGCTGAATTGTTACACGGTGAGTACAAAAAGATACAGTAGTTGGATCAGGAACGATGTGCCAAATAACAGGTCGCTAAACTCGTGTAAGCAGTCAGCAGCTGGTAACACTGAACTGCACAGCGGACGATCGCCAAGTGCGAGTCATTGGATATAGAGTATGCAGTTGATTTCTGTTTGTTTGGGGGGTTGGGGCCGTGGGTGGGGGAAGGGAGGGGGGGGGGGCAATCAAAACAGCAAACAAGAACATCAAGAAGTTACCTTAATTCGAGGTATTGCCCAACTTTAAGGAAATTCAACTTGTCACATTTCAGTGATAAAATAAGTAACTGACCATAAATGACGAGTAATATTCAATCCTTCTTCGAAGAGACAAGTTTCAGGGATGCTCGTCCAAGTGACATGTCACTCGCGGAACATGTGTGAGACGTAGTTTATCGGGTATTTTTATAAGAAGGTCCTCCAACAACCACTCCGATACTTTGTGAAATGGACCCAGTTACCGAGTTTCCGTGATATATATTCAAGCTCTCTTGGTTACCCACTGCAGGATTCACATTTACCCAAAAAGATGGCTGTTTCAGTTAAGGTACCCTGCTTGATATTGAAATTTGCAGCGACTTCGTTGTAACTGACTATGAATAACCTCGCTTTTTTGTCTGCAGGACCAATGTGTATATAACGAGAGAGTCAGTCGATCTACATCTGAGAACTGAACAAATATAGCCGCTGCTTCTGTAATTGCACATTAAAAGTAAGGTTCAGATGGTTCAAATGGCTCTGAGCACTATGGGACTTACCTTCTGAGGTCATCAGTCCCCTAGAACTTAGAACTACTTAAACCTAACTAACCTAAGGACGTCACACACATCCATGCCCGAGGCAGGATTCGAACCTGCGACCGTAGCGGTCGCGCGGTTCCAGACTGAAGCGCCTAGAACCGCTCGGCCACATCGGCCGGCCTAAAAGTAAGGGAGGCGAGTATTGAATGATTCGCTGACGTCGTGCTTCCTAGAAAAGCAGCCTTATCCTGACAAGTGTGGTGGAGAGCATCAACTTTACCCTTGTTAAAATAACTGTCCAGGAATTTTCGTGAACTAACTTACGGAACTGGGAGACTCGGATAGAGAGTGAGTCATTCTACTTCCGTGTATGGTAAATACTGATCAGTATAATAGTCCTAGTAACTCCAAGTTACACAAAAACTAATATTTCAAAGATAGTGACATGGATGCTTTTTCTTACCTAAACAATTTCATAGAGTGTGTAAGAAATCTTTATTTAAGGAAAAATGGTCTTGGTGGAAGACGAACTGGTAATATTTCCGAGATCCAGTGGACGTATTTCTGGTTCTTTAGGGCATCATGATCTAACTAACTGACGAACGTTTAGTATCTTGCACCAAAAGCTTCATTCAGTGTGATATCGCCTTACATGAAAACTGAGTCTCCCTCACTCCATTTCCAGAACGAATTCGCTTCCTCCACAGTGCGCATCGCATTGGATTCCATCTCTCCACAATGTGAAATTATTACCAGTTCTTCTTGTCAGCGCGCTCACCCAAAGTGAACTACTGAATTGTCTTTTGTTTCTTTACAGCATTCGGGCGGACTGGCTTTTCGAATTTCAGCTGAATGCTATTCTCTTCTCTACGAAAACAATCGTTTCTAATTAGTCAAGTTGTCAACCTGTGCGTAAACTGAGCAGTAAAATGCCACCCAGCCATTCCGCCAGCACTGGAACGCCCTCGTTCACAGCGTAACTTTTGTTATCAGATTCGTATTAGCTGCAGAAAACCGAACATGAATGTCTGGATTTCCTCCTAGATGTGCAGAAAAATCTCATATTTTCAACTCGCCATTCGCTGTATCCGTTTGTTGTCTGGGCTTTCCGCTCTCACTTTTCTTTTGAACAATGTGACACCTACCCAGTGCATCCTCAGAAGTGTATTGTGTCCCAGCCCGTGCAAATACAAACAAGCTGTATTCGTAATCGGAGAAATGAAATACCGCATTGTACACCGTAATTTACGAGACGCAGTATGTTTCTAAAAATCACACTTCACTAAACGTTTCAGCGTAGTTGCTCCAGTGAGTGTGTAAGAAAAGTGAATCTCGTTTTTATTACACGTACAACAGACACATAAATGCAACATATTTGTAACAGAGACGTTCATTTGTGTGATATGTATTTATTTACAAACAGCTGTACTATCACAACAATTTGTGAAATGCTTCTGTTTCAAAGAGAATGTTGAAAGACATGGAAAGAGCCATTACCAGCAACATAATTATTTATATCACATGTCTGACCAACTAAGTCTCTGTTGTAATAATATAGTGAAAGCTAACGGAAACAAGCTGTTGCTCGTCACCCTAATGTATGTATTCCTCTGTCCTCTTACATACTGAAGGATATCATTTTACATTTATCTTCTGGAACGAACTTGGTATTTCCACGATTTGTGTTCTCAAAGTCTGTTTCCCTGGCACCTTAAGCGTTGCGTATCCAGTATTATAGGATTGTTTTTAGGAGATTATTTATATGAACTTTACCTGTCAATTTAGCAACACTCAGGATTTTTTTAAATTATCCATGTGAACTTTATGTCAATTTAGCAACACTTCGCAACGAATACAACACATCGCATCTAATCTTCTCATGCTTTCGTACGATGTTGTTCGAAAACTTATTCATAATTTATATAAAACTATTACAAAAATAACTGTTGGAAGACATTAGTTTAGTGTATTTTTGTCTTCTTTTTTTTACAATATCTCTGGAGTGAACTATTATTCTGTAAAATGATTTCTTATTGAACCTTCCACATGTCAATACCCATCGTTACACGTCCTTGTTACACATTTTCAGTCGTAAACAAACTGTTACTACGCATCTCGTTTATTAATTCACGCAGCATTAAAAACATATGAACGTATCACGAGGTCAAAATGTGAACTGGAGACAAGGCGAGGATCTGTAACACACATCTGAGACATAAGATACCAATAAAGCAGGTCCTCGTACAGGAACCTCTCACACTTACCGGAACCCATTGTAACGACATTTGCACCGTTTTAGACATACCAGCGATAAATTTGCCTGGTTAAATGGCATGTCTTTTCTGACCATATCCACCACTACGAAATTCTGCACACCCAACGAAAATTACAGCTTCACCGTGTGCCTCTGATCACGTTTCCTGGTGAAGGAAGATTAGTGCATTATTCCCCAGACGTTTCACAACATTTCGTTCTCCTTGCATGGCCTAGGACCGGATCCATGACGCCGTCCGCTTCAGGTGGCCTCTCCGCTTTCCGAAAAGACCCCACGTCCATTCAGAGGAGTTACGTCGCTCACTGTTGAAGGGATTTGCTGCTGGAGATCTTCCAAGGTCAAATGTGACACCTGTGTCAGTAATAAACATAAAAACAGTAATTATCTTGTTAGAAGCAAATTTATCAAACATACTTGCTTGCTATTACTAACAATTATTTCGACTGCTGTGAAAGATGGCAATGAGAGATCGAAGGATAGCCGGAAATCAAATATTGCAAGGCTATGCGACAGAAACGCTTGGTGATTTCTGTGTGATTCTAGAGTATACTTCCTTATAGGCTTCTGTACTGCAATGAACTTACAAGAAAGATAGAATAACAGTATAACAACGGTTTGCAATCAAGTTTACGCACAGGATCACTACTGAACCTACCGATACTAAAATAATAATACTCCTTGAAAAGAGGAGATTTATTGAGTAGCTTATAAGAACCTAATTAAGAAGAGATAGCTAACTGCTGGCAACAATCACTGGCACACTGCCTACATTACTAAAAGAAAACCCTGACAAACCATGTGGGGGTAAGGCACGACTGGATACTAGCCTTATTATCGTATAAAAATTTATTATTAGCTACCATAGGAGTGTGCTTTTTAAACACATAGGGGTAAAGCCCGTCTAAATAGTATTATTGCTGTTGTGATCTTCAGTACGAAGGTTGGTTTGATGAGCTCTCCATGCTAATCTATCCTGGGCAAGCCTGTTCCGCTCAGCAAAACAAATGCAGCCTACATCCATCTGAACCTTCCACTTCCCTCCATTACCAGATTAATGATCCCTTGATGCCTCAAATGTGTCGTATCAAGCGATACCTACCTCTAGCCAAGTTGTGCCATAAATTTGTTTTCTTATATTAAGTACCTCCTCATTAGGTATCAGATTATCCAGCTAATCTTCAGCATCCTCCTGTTGCCCCGCATTACAAAAGTTTCTTTCTAATCTCTTCTAGCCTGCGCAAGCCAACACTCCAGATAAACACGTTCAGAAAAAAAAAATAGTTTCTACCCCTATCTACTCTGGTCATCGTCAGTTATTAAAATGGGCAAATATCAAAACTCATCTATTACGTTAAGTGTCTCATTTCGGTAACCGGATTCCCTCAGGATCGCCTGATTTAATTCGACTCAAATCCATTGCCCTTGTTTTACTTCTTTTGATATTCTGCTTATAATCTCTTTTCACGACACTATCTATTCCGTTCAACGGCTCTTCCAAATCGTTTGCTGTCTCTGACGAATCCTAATGTCATCCGC
This sequence comes from Schistocerca nitens, assembly GCF_023898315.1. Classification (NCBI taxonomy): domain Eukaryota; kingdom Metazoa; phylum Arthropoda; class Insecta; order Orthoptera; family Acrididae; genus Schistocerca; species Schistocerca nitens. Next base: position 485,318,306 of record NC_064614.1, on the reverse strand, counting down.
AAACGTAAATGTTTTTATTTCTTCTCCCTGATCTTTAATTCACTTACTAAATTTCTCCTTATTTTTCTTCGCGCCCTGGTCAAAGTGTAGACCGAATAACACCTGGGACAGACGGATAGAATACACCGCTGTCTAACTCCTTTTTTGTTACCGCTTCCCTGTGACTACGTGGTTGAGTAAGTTGTAAATATCCTTTCGCTCTCTGATTTTTATCTCTGCTACCTTCAGATTTCCAAAGAGTATATTCCTCTCAAAATATTCAAAAGCTTTCCCTAATTCTTCAAATGATATGACGTAGACTTGCCTTTCTTTAAAGTATTTTCTAAGATCACCTCGCGTGTTCCGACACTTCTCCAGAACCAAAAGTGATTTTTCCCGAGGTCATCTGCCACCAGTATTTCCATTCTGCCGTAAATAATTATTATCAATAGATTGTTACTATCACATAGTATCAAACAAGTATATTTTGCTACCTGAAAGGTAACACGTTAGTTAAGGGGGGGGGGGGGCGGGGACAAAAATACGAAAACACCAAAAAACACAACAGCGATGTAGGAAAACCATTGGCAATCAAAACATCTTCCCGTCATCTCGGAATGGATCCTGTATGGAATCCTGTGTTGGATTCGAGGAAATCTTAAGCCATTCTCCCTACAAAATAGCGGTAAGTTCAGGTGGATAGCGATCACACATTCGTCGCTCCAAAGTAGATCAGAAGAGCTGAATAATATTGAGATCTGGTGGCTGTGATGGCTAGTAGAGATGAGACCATTGTTGTGACCAGAAAACCAGTCCTTGACTATGACAACTGTTTGAACGAGGGCCCTGTAGTATTGGAACACAGAATCACCATTGGGTAACAAGTATTGTACCGTGGGATGGGGCCGGCCGTATTGGCCGAGCGGTTCTAGGCGCTACAGTCTGGAACCGCGCGACCGCTAAGGTAGCAGATTCGAATTCTGCATCGGGCAAGGATGCGTGTGGTGTCCTTAGGTTAGTTAGGTTTAAGTAGTTCTACGTTCTAAGGGACTGATGGCCTCAGAAGTTAAGTCCCATAGTGCTCAGAGCCATTTGAACCGTGGGATGGAACTGAACAATCAAAATGGTCACATAATCCTCGGGAGTAATGTGACATTGGAGAATAACTATGAGGCCCATGGAATATTGTAAGTAGGCTGTTTAAGTTCTTATATTGGTAATGCCAGCGCTCTGTATGAAAATCACTGGCTGTGCTGTGTGCAGTCTGTGGCTAGTTTGTATTGTTGTCTGCCATTGTAGTGTTGGGCAGCTGGATGTTAACAGCGCGTAGCGTTGCGCAGTTGGAGGTGAGCCGCCAGCAGTGGTGGATGTGGGGAGAGAGATGGCGGAATTTTGAAATTTGTAAGACTGGATGTCATGAACTGCTATATATATTATGACTTTTGAACACTATTGAGGTAAATACATTGTTTGTTCTCAATCAAAATCTTTCATTTGCTAACTATGCCTATCAGTAGTTAGTGCCTTCAGTAGTTTGAATCTTTTATTTAGCTGGCAGTAGTGGCGCTCGCTGTATTGCAGTAGTTTGTGTAACGAAGATTTTTGTGAGGTATGTGATTTGTGAAAGGTATAGGTTAATGTTAGTCAGGGCCATTCTTTTGTAGGGATTTTTGAAAGTCAGATTGTGTTGCGCTAAAAATATTGTGTGTCAGTTTAAGCACAGTCATGTATAATTGTTCAAAGGGGACGTTTCATATGGCGACCCTGCCAGGATACCTCACTGGAATCTTCTTATTTTTTTCTTGTAGTTTGTGTAATTAGTGTAGCCTTTGTTTATTGCTAGCGCGTAATCACAGAGAGAATTTCCTTTGTAATTGCAGTTTTTCATTGTTGTACAGTAAAACAGTTGTGACATGCATGTAGATTTGCACCAAGTATTTCGCAGGTGCGGTTGCAATTAAGTAGACATTATTTCCATTGCTATGTTAATGTGTTATCTTATTTTGCTCTTCAAATTGTGCTTTTCTGTGTTATCGTGTGAAATATTGTGACAATTATGGCGTGTGAAAAACGTAATACTAGGCTCCAAAGTAAACTGAGAAATGACAGTGAAGACGAAAGCAGTGTGTTAGCGCCACCATGTAATGAATTAACTAATGTTCAACATAGTAATTTGGTAATTGTGCATAGGGAAATGGAGTGGGCGGAAAACAATGGCGTAGGCAGTGAACCAATTACTGAACAGGGAAGCATTATCGATCGATCGCTCGGCAACAGCTCGCCTCAGGAATCCGAAATGACAGGACACAATTTTGCAAATACTGTAGATTCAGGTTTTGTGTCCTCACTGTTTTCTGAAATAAGTCAAGACACATTTTCTGCTTGTCAAAATGTGAATGTTGCCAGTGCAAATGCACTGCCGAAAAGCATAGAGGAACAGATTCCAGGCACTAATGCATTGTTATTACAGTTAATGCAACAAATGGAACAAAATCAGAGACAAACACAGCAAAAGCTTCAAACGTTAGACGCAATGGAACAACACCAGAGACAAACACAGCAACAGTTAGACACAATGGAACAAAATCAGAGACAAACACAGCAAAAGCTTCAAAAGTTAGACACAATGGAACAAAATCAGAAACAAACACAGCAAAAGCTCCAAAAGTTAGACACCACACTTGAACAAACACATGAAGATTTAACTACTGGGTTACATAACATTGAATCGAAATGTCAAAAAGTCTGTAATGAAGTAAAAACACAAATTTCTGAGCATTTTCAACCTATTTTTTTGCGGCATGAAAATGCATTACAGGATCACGAAGCAGCCATAAAAGAACTGCAAACCATTGTTCATGAAAATCACGACACCTTGCAAGCTAAAATTGACTGAGTTGCATCTACCGATTCGGTTGCGCAACTTGCAAAAACTCAGGAAAACTTTAAGGACACAGTAGATACTCTGAAACTTGGTTCAGAAAAACACACTGAGGAAATAAGTACACTATCGGAGAAAGTAGCCGAACTATCGGATGAGTTCACTAACTTATCTACATAGGTAGATGATGATCTGAATGACACAAGACCTGTAGCCATCACTGACACAGAAGAGTATAAACAAATTAAGAAATTCAAACAAAATCAGAATCAAATTAATACGCAACACCAAAGAGAAATCCGGGAAGTACAAGATCAGTTGGCACAAGTAATACAAGAATTACGTATTTCAGAGGACACTCGCGATCCAACACCGGAAGAGGGACTTAGAAATACGGAACAGCCACAAAATAATAACACAGGGCACTTCGGAAATTATGAAAGAAACTGGCAAGGCACACCGAATTTTGAGATGGAATCGCCGAAACGACATAACAATGACCGACATGCGACTCGCCGACATGATGATCTTGACTATAAGCTGTTCATTACTACACGTAAATTCAAAAAATTTAAGAATTCTGGCAACGACATTCATCCACAAGCATGGCTCCATCAATTCTCTCATTGTTTTCCTCCCAACTGGTCGTTAGAACACAGATTAGAATTTATGTGTGGCTACTTAGAGGATGAACCAGCTGTAAGAATCCAATCGGTCATTCACGATTGTCACAGTGAAGGAGAATTTTATCATGCGTTCCTCTAAGCGTATTGGTCTCAAGCCACACAAGACCGAGTAAAACATAGCATCATAATGATGAAACATTTCGTACAATCTGAATTCTCCAGTCTTGTGAAATATTTTGAAGACATGTTGCACATGAATCAGTACCTGTCAAACCCATACAGCCCCTCAGAACTCATCTGCATTTGCTTAATCAAATTACCTGAACATTTACGACATATTATTTTGGCAGGACGTTGCAAAGACGACATTGAAGCCTTCCAGGGACTCTTACAAGAATTAGAAATTGACACTGACAATTGCGGGACGCGAAAACAGGAACACAACAATTACAGGTCACATCCATCACAATTCCGCGATGAAAGAAATAATAACTGGACACGACAAGGCTATTCTCACAACACAAATCGTGACCAAAACAGACACCACCCATATGACAACCGTTGGCAGAGTAAAAATAATTACAGAGAAAGATCGTATTTCCATAGTAATGACTATCACAGACACAACCATAGAAACAGACAATATGGGAACCAAAACAATTATTATTACAGGAGACAGAATAACTTCAGACGTAACGGTCCACCGTGCAGTGATAATTCAGGGAGAAATTCTCCACCACTTAACCGACAAGAAAGAAACTACAGGAACTACCGACATGACGACAGACGATATAATCATAACGACAGACCTGAATTGCATCAGAACTGGCGAGATTCAAACAGAGCAGGGCCCTCTCAGCGAGGTGAATTTGTATAAGTTAGGTCTCCTAATCCCAATAACGACGCACGCCAACAAAGAGATAGCAGACAATGACTCGCACCGCAGGCAGGCACGTGCGCCGGCTGGCTCAGCGAAAAATAACATAGACGCTAACCTTGAGAAAAATTTGAGCATTCTTTACCGATGTACCATATACCACATGATAGTTCCGTTGAAGATGGAGCTCTTCATAGTAGGAAGAGTACAGGCTTGCACCACATTTCACATGTAAAACCGTTTATTGAAAGATAATCTGCTTTTTTTTAAACTTAGTCTTTGCTATAAAATTTTTCACTTTACATTACTAGTATGCTTTGTCATCTGTTAACATGCAACAATGTTTGAAGTTAAATATCCAGCCAAGAACCAAGAGAACTTATTTAAACAGAAATTACCACTGCATTGTTATAGTGAACAGACGTCACAGCGTTATTGTGTGTGTACATTCTTGCTTGGTAGTTGCACGATTACGTAATGACTATAAGGCTTACATACTTAGAACATATACTGGTAGTGCTAATGAGATTTTAATGCAACATTTTGGTTTACTTGAAAATACATTCTGGATTTAAAGTACTTTCTGTGAGATACCAGACGACACAGTGGTTAGTTTATGTGACAACTACACGGTTTTATCACGACGCTACTAATGAGTGACAATTTACAATGTTGCTTTTGCGGTGTTTCTGTTTTATATCTGCACAGTTTTTCTGAATTCTTCTGGAAAGTAAAACATGTTTTAGTAGTAACTTTTGTGGTATAGCTACAACGAGACAGCCTTTTCCGTAGCATAACAATACGTTACAGCACAGTACTTTCTTCATCATGGCAATAAGCGTAATAACTAAGATATCTATACGCAAAGCATTTCACTTTTGCTTATCATGAGGTAAGTACATTGACTTCTGCAGAAATTAGCTTTCGGAGGACAATAACTACGACACTTCCACAGAGATTATCTTACAACAAGACGCACATTTAGCGCTACAGGACACGTATTTGAGTGATTAATTTTGCACTTAAATCATTTATTTTTAAATATTTGAAGTACAATGACACAAAGGTTTTCCGTGATACATTTCATTCCATTGCTGTAATCTGTAACACCTGAGGGTATAATTACATTAATCCTCAGGGGGTACACACTTACTTTGTGTACCATGTGTTTGGCAACCACAAGGAGCCCTAGCTAATATGGTAATTGCTTATACAACTTTACATATCAGTACCATATTTGTCTAACACACAAATTACACAGCTATCTGATCATTTAACTGATAGAGACAAATATTTATTTTACTACATCAGTGACAGATGTTTGCGTAATTACACAGTTGGATAACTTCATACTTATGAAATTGTATTTTGTCTGTACTTTGTGAACTGCTCGAATTTTTTTTCAGAACCATTGTGATACTATGAGAGCTTTGAATGATATATTTGGTATGGGATCACGATTTTTAAAGTATGTTTGAGGTAGATGGCACTATTGAAATGAGCAGAGAATTTTTTTAGGTTTTTTTATTATTGCAGAAAGCTACGACGTTTTTGAGATTTGACTGAGGTGTTATGATGTTATATTTACGACGACGATGTGTATTATGCTGCTGAGGTATGTTTATGATCAATAAGCTGATGCTATATGAGGGATCTGATTATGCTACGTATTTGTTATGATGAAATATTGAATAAGTGTCGACGAATATGATAATGTGTAATAAGGTAAGGAATAATGAGTAGAGGTTAGGGACTCTGGTTTGTGAAAAAGGTTGTTGGAAACCAAGAATCGTACTTTAAGAGTTATGAAATGTATGTAAATGTGTGAATGTATTACAATGCGACGAAAATTTTTTGGACACTGTTATATTGATAGGATTTTGTTTCTACACATTTGTAACGCAAATTCTTGACCTGTGAAACTTTTTATATGAGTCTGTCACTGTAATTCAAACTGGTGTCGTAAATATTTCAGTAAGAAAGGTAAGTGACCTTGACGTAATGCGTTTGGGCGCCCAGCTGACAGATAGTCATCTGACAAAAGAAAGCCATTATGTGGAGAAAAAAAAAGGCCATTATCCTCGCTATTGACATTTCTTTGCTGAAAGCGTCGCAAATACGACACGCTCAAACTTGAAAACATGATTACACTGTGGAGCTCGTAATTTATGATATTTACTAAAATGCCTCATGTAACGATGAGAAACATTTCACATCTATTGTCTTGCTAGTTGAAAGATTATTTACTGCATTATGAAATGCCATATGGCTAGTGAATGACGTTTCACGCCTTGCTTTGCCTATTTTGTTTAATATCTAGTTTCTAGCTGCACTGCAGCATTGGTTAAAATAAAATTTTATAGATTTACTAATATAAATATTTTATGCCTACAGATCCAGTAAAAAATAACTTTATGATGGATGTACTCAAAAAAAAATGAGGGAGTACAAAAAGACATTTCCACTTCACAGGTATTGCATACATAATTTTTGTCAGTGACTTGGTAACTTGTCTGCTAGAGAAAGTTACAGTGATGCATCACTCTAGTGTTAAGATGCGACATAGGTATTAAACATGGCCATTTTTACTGTAATATTTTTTCTGCTTGAGCTTTGTCATGTTTAGATATAAGTTATTGCATTTGCTGCTGCTGTTTGCCAGGCATAGTACTACTAAATTTCACTTTACATTACTCTGTTAAGCCAGTTTTACTACGAATTTATTTTTCTTGTTTGCTGCGCATTGCCTTATTTTAGTTGTAATGTTGCAATTGATTTGCTAATTTCTACAATGCTGCTTCCTTTGCAAATAGCCCTTTTTTGTCATTGCTGTTTGCGTTAATTGTTTTGTGCTGCTGCATTGCCTCGTCCCTTAGTTTAGTATCTGAGCTCAGTAGATTTAAGTTAGCTTAAGAGGGGGTAGACTATATAAGAGAATGAGTTGCGATGAATTGGAAGAAATGCATTGAGAAGTTTTACGAAAAAAGTGCAGATAGCAGGTATAGATAGCACATTTTGCAATAATGAAGAACGAAGGGAGATCTCCAAGAAGTAAAGAAAGTTTTGTTTGCAAGATACTGCAGTAAAACAAACCCTGTCCTTTCCCTTTCAGTTATTCCGCTATGTGTTTATGTACTCCAGTATATATGTCTTTTTCTTGTCTTAATGTGTTTAGCTAAGAAGAGTTATGTTGTAGAATTTTTCTGATAATATGTTATTTTCTTTGTAAAGATATTTAGACATTATTTATTCTGTTCTGTTTTAATGCTCATGTGTGAAGTTGATGTTTCGAAAGTTATTCCGATCTTTTATGTATGTACTCATGTCATAATTCCTGCAACACTGATGTATATTTTATTTCTATTCTTTTGTAAAGCCTGCATTACCACAAATGTTATCTGTATTGTTATGTTCTTTAATGATGTATTTTGCACCTTTGTTATTCTATTCTTATGTTATAAAATTGTAATTGACACCAGTTCATCAAATTAAGTAACTTGTAAGTTACATTTCACCGCACACGTTTCTGTTGGTCATAGTATATGGACAATATGTGAGAAGTAGGGACTGTTAGTGTTTGCACGTGTGTTAATAATTCAGCAAGGGACTGGATAACAGCGTTGCTGGTTCTAAGGACAGTTCCAAAAACTTTGTGAGTGCACAAGTGGTGGTTATGGACTTGCTAGATTATCCGCAAGACTCTTCAATGGTGATTGTGCACCTGCACAGTCACAACAAATGGCTGCTGGCCATCTCTACAAGGACTACAGTGGGTCTGCATCTTTGATGACCCACCAATACCATTATTTCTACAAGGACTGCTGTGGGTCTGCACCTCTGGTGTGCTATATATATTATGACTTTTGAACACTATTGAGGTAAATACATTGTTTGTTCTCTATCAAAATCTTTCATTTGCTAACTATGCCTATCAGTAGTTAGTGCCTTCCGTAATTTGAATCTTTTATTTAGCTGGCAGTAGTGGCGCTCGCTGTATTGCAGTAGTTCGTGTAACGAAGATTTTTGTGAGGTAAGTGATTTGTGAAAGGTATAGGTTAATGTTAGTCAGGGCCATTCTTTTGTAGGGATTTTTGAAAGTCAGATAGCGTTGTGCTAAAAATATTGTGTGTCAGTTTAAGCACAGTCATGTATAATTGTTCAAAGGGGACGTTTCAATATCAATACATGGCTGCCCAAATCATCACGAAAATCACGGCCATTTTTCACTCTTGGGACGTAAACTCGGCCAGCAATGGACATAGTGCGAAACAAGACTCATCCGACCAAATGACTTTCTTTATATTACTCCACAGTCCAGATTTTATAAGTACTGCATCACGTTTTCCTGTTACAGGCATTTGCGTCACAGATGAATAGTTCTGGAATTCCAGCTCTCTCTGCAATTTTCTCGTTATGGGGCTTCCTTCGTGTTGTTTTGGTGCTGACAGCGTTCGTAAGTGCGCCATTCACTTCTGCATAGACATTTGCAGCTGGAGTCCTCTCATTTTTCCACATCATCCCCTTCTATTACGTTTGTAACCATCACTCAACACACACTTCCGTCAGAATTGTAATTTAGCTGATAATGTTGTTCCTCTTTCCCTGTACGGGATAGAAATTTACGATACAGTTTCTCTTGAAACACCAAACACTTCGGCTACTTTGATTGCAACAGCATCCATCATGCCTGCACCAACAGTTTTCCCATGTTCGAATTCACTTGGTTCTGACATAATGGACTCGTAACTACACGGAATACTGTTGCGACTACGACTGCCACTTACAAAGTATTGATGATACTGCAGAGGCGTCGTTCGTGGTCAGATACGACAGAGCAACCTGCAGACCTGGCTAGCATCTGCTTTTATGTTCACGAAGCATTTCTCGTGGTGCTCCCATATTTTTGTCAAACGCCTGTATAGTCAATCCAAGGTAATCGGAAGACGTCACAGTCTTACATTATACAGTACTGGCGATTAAAATTGCTATACCAAGAAGAAATTCAGATGATAAACGGATATTCATTGGACAAATATATTATACTAGAACTGACATGTTATCACATTTTCATGCAATTTGGGTGCACAGATCCTGTGAAATCGGTACCCAGAACAACCACCTCTGGCCATAATAACGGCCTTGATACGCCTGGGCATTGAGTCAAACAGAGCTTGGATGGCGTGTACAGGTACAGCTGCCAATGCAGCTTCAACACGATACCACAGTTCATCAAGAGTAGTGACTGGCGTATTGTGCTGAGCCAGTTGCTTGGACACCATTGACCAGACGTTCTCAATTGGTGAGAGATCTGGAGAATGTGCTGGCCAGGGCAGTAGTCGAACATCTTCTGTATCCAGAAAGGCCCGTACAGGATCTGCAACATGCGGTTGTGTATTATCCTGCCGAAACGTAGTGTTTCGCAAAGATCGAATGAAGGGTAGAGCCACGGGTCGTAGCACATCTGAAATGTAACGCCCACTGTTCAAAGTGCCGTCACTGCGAACAAGAGGTGACCGAGACGTGCACCCCATACCATCACGCCGGGTGATACGCCAGTGTGGTGATGACGAATACACGCTTCCAATGTGTGTCCACCGCGATGTCGCCAAACACGGATGCGACCATCATGATGCTGTAAACACAACCTGGATTCATCCGAAAAAATGACGTTTTGATGTCGTGCACCCAGGTTCGTCGTTGAGTACACCACCACAGACGCTCCTGTCTGTGATGCAGCGTCAAGGGTAACTGCAGCCATGGTCTCCGAGCTGGTAGTCCATGCTGCTGCAAACTTCGTCGAACTGTTCGTGCAGATGTTTGTTGTCTTACAAACGTCCCAATCTGTTGACTCAGGGATCGAGACGTGGCTGCACGATCCGTTACAGCCATGCGGATAAGATGCCTGTCATCTGGACTGCTAGTGATACGAGGTCTTTGGGATCCAGCACGGCGTTCCGTATTACCCTCCTGAACCCACCGATTCCATATTCTGCTAACAGTCATTGGATATCGACCATCGCGAGCAGCAAAACTCGATACGATAAACCGCAATCGTGATAGGCTACAATCCGACCTTTATCCTTACACGAGGCATCTCAACAACGTTTCACCAGGAAACGCCGGTCAACAGCTGTTTGTGTTTGAGAAATCGGTTGGAAACTTTCCTCGTGTGAGCACGTTGTAGGTGTCGCCACCTGTGCCAACCTTGCGTGAATGCTCTGAAAAGCTAATCATTTGCATATCACAGCATCTTCTTCCTGCGGTTAAATTTCGCGTCTGCAGCACGTCATCTTCGTGGTGTAGCAATTTTAATGGCCAGTATTGTAGTTAAGCCAAAAAAAACGAGAATATGTCACAGTCTTATAACACCACTCACCAGTCTGCAGTCCAACGCCTTACTGCTGAAAAATCATGTCATCTCCCAAGTCGTCCTCCACTACGGGCACAGCATTCTAGTGACCAACACGAGCATAGCGGGACGCCTCCTGCGTCCATATGGCGGAAAGTACCTCTGCCAATCAGACAACTCCTTCCCCTTCTGTTTATAGTCGCTACTATTATTTTAAACAACTATAATACTACATCCTGTCTCACTCAGGACGCTGAAAACAATTTGCAACTGTTTCACGTGGTATGTTTGCTTATTTCGACAAATTAGCCAAACCTATAAAAATTGCCCTTTAATTCATCGCTTGGCTTCCCACCTTCAGGATGGTTATAAGCAGTTTGAAAATCTTATAAGAGTGTTACAGAGTAGGTTGTGCTGACAAATAACTTTTAAGAAGAAACAGTCGGTACAGTGCGCCATTTCCAAGCTAATTAGCATTGAAGTTAGCCAATCTGGCTGTAGTGCGCGGAAATTCAAGCGGCCCACACGATAGACGGTACAGTTACATTAATGTAACCACCGCCTATGTCCGTGGTCGACGTGTAATAACCGCTCACAGACGGCAGGTGGCAGAACTGGCAGTGGAGTGTATAGGAAGCCTGTCGGGAGCGTAAACAGTACAATAATTGTCATAATGTGGAAACGGAGCGATTTATCTGACGTCCAAAAGATCACGATCATTGGCAGTCGGACCAAGGGTGAATGCATTTCCGAAACAGTAATGTTAGTAAACTGTCAGCGTGGCTGAGTATACCGGGCATGGCAAAACGGCGCTGTCCAAAACAGGCGTGAGCCAACTGCGGCCATAGATGACAGAAACGAATGTGGAAATGTGCACGCGCGAACAGGAGTGCAACTGTTGAGCAACTTACCCCAGATGAGACATGGGGTTTCCAGTAATGTGTCCTCAATGACGGTTCAGTCAACATTGTTGCGTATGGGATTCCGTTGCTGGCGCCTGGTTCATGCATCCATGTTGACTGCTGTTCATTAGCGACGAAGGCTAGAATTTGGACCCCAGTACCGCAATTGAACGTCCACTGAGTGCACTGAATGGCGACCGGTGGCGTTTTCAGATGAATCACGTATCATGCTCCATCGGACAGATAGCTGTTGACGTGTACGGTGTGAAACATCTGAAAGCGAACACCCTGCAACCAGAACGGGGCGTTATGATTTGAGGAACGTTTTCGCGGCATTTGCTGAGTGGTCTCGTCATTCTGGAAGGCACAATAGATCAACACAAGTATCCTTGGGGATCGTGCCCACCTCTACGGTATTTTTCCCCTCGGAACGATGGCATCTATCAGCAGTAAAATGCAACGTCTCACACAAATAGTGTCAATAGTTCTCATAGTGTAGATGATAGCGTACAAGATGGCTCAGTCTTCGGTTCCAATTAGATCCTTACTACCGACCAATGTCTGATTTTTTTTATCGCTCCTCTCGTTCGGTTTTAGGAAATCAAATGGAGAATAAATTTGACGACACCGTCTCTGGCGGGTCGCTTGAATTTGCGCGGGCAAAGGCCTTATAGGCTAACTCCAATGCTAACTATCAGCGGAGCATATCGAATTTTTTTCTTAACAATTATTTCTCAGTAGAATCTACCCTAAACACACTTACAAGCTTTTAAGACGGTTTCTGTCCACCCGCTATATTCTAGCGCACAATAACGTTCAGGACACTTCCGTCTTTGCTGTCGAGGCAAGGTGCTTTAAGTAGCTGTCAGTCTGGCACACAATGAACCATCCTGTTGGCGAACCACCCAATCATCCGCTTTGTAGAGCACTGTGGCTCAACAAATTGGCCTGTAAAATTGGGATCTCGCCATAGAGGATGTTACAGTGCCAAATAAATTATGCTCTTTCAGTCTCTGGTGAAACGTTCAGCTCATCCGGCCTGGATGCTTCCGTGGCGTGGCGCCAAGTCACACTCTCAGGTCGCAGTCTCAGTCCACTTCTACTCTCGGAGATACCAACGACGCGAGTTACTGCTCGGCCGATTCAATTGGAAGCGGTTATCGGTGGATACGGATCAGTCGTACTCGGCTCCACATATTAAATCAGTCTAAAACAAAGATCGTCGGCCTCACTTTGAACCATCAGACAGCGTTATAGTACTCGCTGCTCCAGTGTCAATGTTCAAACCATTGCTCCAAACCAAGTCCGTCCCTGGTAGCTGAGTGGTCTGCGCGACGGAATGTCATACCTAACGGCCCGGGTCCGATTCCCGGCTGGGTCGAGGGTTTTCTCCACTCAGGGACTAGGTGTTGTGTTTTCCTTATCATCATCATTTCATCCCCATCGACACCCAAGTCGCCGCAGTGGCGTCAACTCGAAAGACTTGCACCTGGCGAACGGTCTACCCAACGGCAGGCACTAGCCGCCCGGCATTATTATTATTACCAAACCAACTATTTTCAGAAAGATTCCGAGGTTCGAGCAGTGGACTGGAATATGTACGCTCCTAACCGCTCATCCACCACCTCCAACCGGACGCTAGCGACTCTCGCTGATAATCGCCACAACAAAACAGCGAATAATATCCTTAACATGTGGTTTCTGTAGAATTCTTGAACATATTCTTGAATTTTGTACATATTCCGGAACGCTTATGTTCACGAATCAGTACGGTTTTGAAGACTTTGCTCGTGCGAAACTCAGCTTGCCTTTTTCTCACTTGATATACTGAGAATATGGCTTGAAGGGCAACTGGCAGATTCCATATTTCTAGATTTCCGAAAAACACGGTGCCCATTACATACTGTTAACTAAGGTACTAGCATATAGAACAGGTTGTCAGATATGTTGATGGCTCGAAAACTTCTTAAGTAATAGAACCCAGTATGTTGTCCTCGACGGCGAGCGTCAATCAGATTCAAGAGTATCGTCAGGAGTGCGCAGGGAAGTGTGAGAGGATCGCTGTTTTTCTCTTCTGTATACATAAATGATTTGGCAGACAGGGTGGACAGCAATCTGCAGTTGTTTGTTGAAGACTATGTGGTGTACGGTAAGGTGTCTGAGGACACAAGATGCCTCGGACAACATTTCTGGTTGGTTTGATGAATGATAGCTAGCTCTAAATGCAGAAAAATGAAAGTTATTGTGGATGACTAAGAAAAACAATCCTTCCCCCCCCCCCCATCCATAATGTGACTGAGTCAAGTCATTTAAATACTCGGACATAAGGTCCAAAGCGATATGAAATGGGATGAGCATGGGAGGATTGTGTTAGGAAAGGCGAATGGGTGACTTCTGTTTATTGGGGATTATCATATAAAGGACCCGCGTTTAGAATATTAGTGCGAAAATTTCTTGAGTATTACTCCAGTGTTTGGAATCCACATGAGATCGCAATAAAGGAACACATCGAAGCAATTCAGAAGCGGGATAGTAGATTTTTTACGGGTAGGTTCGAATAACACGCTGGCATTACGGAGATGCTTCGTGAACTTAAATGGGAATCTCTGGAAGGAAGGTGACGTTCTTTTCGAGGAACACTATTGATAAATTTTAAAGAACCGGCATCTGAAACTGACTGCAGAACAATTCCACTGCCACCAGCGTACATTTCGCATAAGGGATAAAAAACATAAGATACGAAAAATTAGGGCTCATACGGAGAATTATAGATAGTCGTTTTTCCCACGCTCTGTTTGCGACTGTAACGGAAAGGAAATTTGTAGTAGTGGTAATGTGTACCCTTCGGCACGCACCATATGATGGCTTGCGGACATAAATGAATACAGTTAAAAGTCAATACCGAAAGAAGCATATAAAATATCACTCTCAAAGTCGCAGGGAAGAAATGAAATCAATTGGATATATCGTTAACGGTGTACAGCAACAAGCCACAAATTAGTTTTAGGTTATTTTATTCAAAAAGTTACCGGTATTGAATTTTTTACAATTCATCATCGGACGGATTTTTCACGCTTTCATCAGTATAGATTTATACATTGGATTCCTGTGAGTTGCCCTAGGATAAACAATAATTTACAAATTACAAATGTGCAGCCGCTCACTAACACGCAACAGTCGCCGAGAAAATTTTGCAAGATGTCTGAGCAGAATACGACGCTATTTGGGTCCTTAAAGCCTCCCGTACTGCACTCAGTTTTTTGATCACAAAACATCACCTACTCGCAACTTCCAAAATACGCAAAGAACATTGCTCGTTCGCTCTAATACCGCTTTTGTAAAGTGCTGCTTGCTGTGAGGACTTAAGAACTATGCCTGTAACTTGCAAGTACCCCCCTCCCGTCCCCTTTCCCCTCTCCTGGTACTAAACTTCCTTAAAGGCTTTTCAGTTTGGCCATTGGCTACAAGTCCGTAGAAAGCGGTGTAGGCGACGTACTGTAGAAATGGTCGTTATCTCACACTCGAGACCGCAAAAGTTAACTTTAAACTTCCCTGGGTCAACTTAGTGAATCTATGATTAGAACTCTTCAAACCTGTGTCTCTGGCGCTTCGCCGGCCGGAGTGGCCGAGCGGTTCTAGGCGCTACAGTCTGGAACCGCGCGATCGCTACGGTTGCAGGTTCGAATCCTGCCTCGGGCATGGATGTGTGTGATGTCCTTAGATTAGTTAGGTTTAAGTAGTTCTAAGTTCTAGGGGACTGATGACCTCAGAAATTAAGTCCCATAGTGCTTTGAGCCATTTGAACCATTTCTCTGCCGCTTCGTCTCTGATGTAATCGCTTGCAATTCTTGCATTCTCTTGGAAGTGCAGACAGTCTGTCTATGTCGCTGTACACCTGCTCAGTGCCATTTTTTAAGTTAAATTGGTTTTAGCAAACTACGTAAACGAGCATTTTTCAAGTATTGCAGAGAAGTTACAGGAAAAATTCCCCCAAACAAATATAACACCTGTATATAATGTTGCACAATGATGTTACTTCCAACCATGGAGAATCAAGTCAGTAAAACAATTCAAAAACTAAAAAATAAAAAGTCAGTAGGCTTAGATGAAGTACCATGTGTGTACTGAAACAATGCATAGAGATTATACAAGGCCCCTTAACAAATATAATAAATGAATCCTTCACATCAGGGATATATCCAGAGCAGTTAAAACAGGCAAGAGTTGTACCTTTGCTTAAGAAAGGTAATGCAGGAGACATAGAAAATTACCGGCCCATTTCCCTGCTGTCAGAATTCTCAAAAATAATAGAAGCAATTATGAAATACAGATTAATAAATTACCTGAATAAATACAATCTTTCAAGCGGATCATAGTTTGTTTTCCAAAGTGGAAAAAATACGGAGTCAGCCATAGTAGAATTCACAAAAATTATACTCAATGTTCTTGATAAAGATGAGTGTGTCACGGGCATGTTTTTGGATCTTTCTAAGGTGTTTGATACAGTCGACCACAAGATTCTATTAAATAAATTAGAAGCATTAGGAATAAGAGAGGTAGCTAATGACTGGTTCCGATCATACCTAACAGATAGGGTACAAAGAGTAGGGATAACACATACTTCAAATAGATCTAAACATTTAGTAAAACACTTATCAGAAGCAAAATACATTAACATAGGGATTCCACATGGAATCAATGACTTTCCCAGTAGTGTTACTCGTGGTGAAAAAACCCTCTTCGCTGATGATACCAAAATTATAATCGCTGAGAAAACAAGAGAACTCCTTGCCGAGAAAGCAAATGGAACTCTCAAGGAAGTTTATGACTGGTCAATAAGTAATAAAGTGACATTGAACATAAAGAAAACTAATCCCATGAATTTCAGTTTGAAGAGGAAAAATGACAATGTTAAATTGAATGTAGATGGCACATCTATACAGTGTATAACAAATGCAAAATTTCAAGGAATGAATATTGATTCTCAGTTGAAGTGGTGTGAACACACAAAGGTACTTGCAAACAGAATGTCATCAGCATGTTATGCCCTTAGAGTCCCATCATCAGTGTGTAACATGCAGTGTCTTTTAGTTACATATTCTTCATACGTACACTCAATTCTTAGCTATGGCATTCTTTTTTGGGGAACAAATGCACACAATTTGAACACAATTTTCAAACTCCAGAAAAGGGCCATAAGAATAATAACCAAAAATATTAGTCGAGCTCATTGTAAAGATCTGTTCAGAACACTCGGGATTTTAACTGCTCCATGTGAATACATTTACCAGTCAGTTGTAAACATCAAAAATAACATTGGTAATTACTGCACAAACAACTCTGTCCATGCTCATGCAACAGGAGATAGACTAAACTTACATTTACCAAGAAAAAAATAAACATAAAACTCAAAACAGCATTTTCTACCAAGGAATAAAACTGTACACTAAATTACCAAAAGAGATTAAAGAAATTGAAAAAACACACTTATTTAAAAAGGCATCTGAAAAGTACCTGTTATGCGATGCATTTTATACATTGAATTCTCTACCTCGTGATGACTGGGTGTTGTGTGATGTCCTTAGTTTAGTTAGGTTTAAGTAGTTCTAAGTTCTAGGGGACTGATGACCATAGATGGTCCCATAGTGCTCAGAGCCATTTGAACCATTTTTTTTATACAGTGAAGGATTGCTAGGCTAAAACAGAGTATGAGTTTGATAAAAAATGTTATACAAATAAATAAATAATAATACTAATAATGTAAAATATCCAACATTCCACATAACACCTTCACTTTATGTTTTTTTACTTCTTTTTTCATTTCTAGAAATACTTACCCCAAAGCTGTGTATAGCACAATACTAACACCTCTTCCTCTTTCTGAGCTCAACATCTCACTCATTAAGGAGGGATGCTGACTCAGTTTTTCAGGATAGCAAATTGGATGTTGCACTACAGAAAATGGCCCAGAGGTTACCTGTGCGTGTGTGTGTGTGTGTGTGTGTGTGTGTGTGTGTGTGTGTGTGTGTAGTGTTATGAAACAATGTGTTTATAGTGTGTGCAGTGAATGATAGTGAGACATGAGTGAACATGTGGCATTTCATTATTTAAAAAGTTATTTGTAAAAAAAAGTATTGTATACCAGGAGTAAATCTACTAATTGTCTCTAACTAGAAGTCTGTAAATATATGTGTATACGAATTAGCTTCTTTTAATTTGTTCTAAATTTGTAAATACTTTGATATATCCTACATCCTTGTAAAAGGAGATCTACGGATTAATAAAGCTGTTACTACTTTTACTACTGCTACTACTACTACTGCTACAAGCATTTCAGCCCATCTATGTAACGTTGCCAATGAACCCAAGACACGGCTATGTGCCACAGTGAGTTGTCTACTTCATACATTTATCACACGATTGAAGCTTTGTTATGTTGCTTTCCCGTTTACCCAGAAGTCTGCTAAGCACCAATAGCTGATTTGAATAAAAACTTGATGATGATCTTCCTGTTTGTTTATTTGGTATCACTTTGAGTCTCTGACATCACTGAACAACAGTTCTCAATATCTGGACATAGCTACTTGCTGTAGGGTTGGGCTTCGAAAAGAGGATGAGGCCCTCCGAGGAATTTGAAGACCTACGTGATACTGTAACATCTGCTTCGTGTGCAACAAATTTGAAGTCACTGACTTAACTCAAGAGAATGTCATCAATTTTCAGTCTGCTGCCGATTGATGTGTAACAAGAAAAAAGTTTCAGGTCTCAAAGGTAACGATTGCATGCTCCTCAACAAGAAATCCCACTGTCACAGAAGTGAAATATGCCTTGTCGAAATGGAAACTTGGAAAATATGTTAATATTGTAAAAAGGGCATTGAGATTTCTAACATGAAGAATGTAATATTTAACGGAACTGAAGGACAGAAAATACACATAAAAAAAAGAGAAGACCTTTTACACATAGCATATTTGGATGAATAGTACAGACCATTTTATGAGAAGGTGTGTCATACTAATGTGGACTCACTTCTACTATGAGTTTCTTTCAAAGAGTGTAATGATGCTAAGACGAATTGCCTTTGCCCCTTACGTGATTGCCGGCCGGTGTGGCCGTGCGGTTCTAGGCGCTTCAGTCTGGAACGGCGTGACCGCTACGGTCGCAGGTTCGAATCCTGCCTCGGGAATGGATGTGTGTGATGTCCTTGGGTTAGTTAGGTTTAAGTAGTTTTAAGTTCTAGGGGACTGATGACCACAGATGTTAAGTCCCATAGTGCTCAGAGCCATTTTTGAACCTTACGTGATTTTTGAGTAAAAGAGTACAGACACTTGGCTACGTCCAGTATTTCTGACTTTAACAATTCATAATACTTCTGTGACGTGTAGTATCATTAATTAAATACAACAGTCTAAATACAAATATTCTTCTATTTAATTTACACTATGTTTCATATTAAAATGAAATATCCTGCGATACATTTTCAATACAACTCCTAAACAACTTTTTGGCACTTAGCAGGTTTTTAGGTTCCACTCTTCAGTTGACAATGGGTTGAAACCGGTGTCAATAATGGAATGGTGCTAATTGGTGTGCATGCGACTACGGGTTCTACTGGTGATAAAAAGGTAGGATCCAGATTTTTCGGACAGCACTTCGGCTAGGTACCATTTGTATACCCAACAGAAGAATAGTCCTACTGTTGCCATTTTACAGTACAGGGTCGAAATGTGAATATTACACATTTCCTCCTGCTTAGGCTATGGAGCAAATCGTTTGGTTCTTTTTGCATTTTATGTGGTTTGTGATGGGCTTGACGGGACTTATAGGGACACGGTTAGTTCATGGGCTGTCCCTCGTAAAACCCTCAAAAATATTTGTTACTATATTTTTCGCTGTCACCAGAGGAAGAAATCCTACTCGAGAATTCCAAGATGGCTATGCTCAGAAAATGGCTGAAATTTTAATGATATATTTCTAAAATGCCCATCATGAAGAGATATGAAAATTTTCTTCATATCGTTATCCGTTTCCGAGATAAAGAGATTCAAAGATAATCTACCTGTAAACATAAAATACCAACGTAAAACGCAGTGAGGGGAAAACCTAGTTTGTAAAGTGACGTGGCGTGGAGAAATATGCTGTTAAGCGCCTCCGCTATCATTAGGGAGACCCATGTTGTAGAATTGAAGTACATCTGGTTTGAGCTGTAGTATTAGTTTTGCGTTATTTCAGTTTCACATAAGTAAACTATCTAAATTTTGCTGACCAATACATCGCTTTTCATGAGTTACATGGTCTGCTGCAGCAGGGCAAAATTCTGTTATTGATGCACAAAAAAAGCGAATATGTTCCTCTTTATTTGAAAGATTCTGACAGAAATGTCGGGTACCAGCTGCATCATTCCACCTTCCTCAGCACCTTTAAAATTTCCCCAAAAATTTTGGCTTGTGAATATATTTGCGCTTTTTTATGCTGAACGAGGAGGAGACAGTGGCACTAGGAAGGGACGGGAAAGTAATAAATACTGAAGGACGTTATACAGTGATTGTGCTATAGAAAGAGCGAAGGAGACAGTGGCAGTGTGAGAGAAAGAAAGGGACTCAGTGGCAGTGGAATATAGTTGACAGTGACACAACGGTGCTTAAAAAAGGGTGAAGGAGACAGTGCCAGCGGGGAGGAATAAAGGAAAATAGATAAATTATGACTGTGAGGAGAGACAGCAACAGTAGGAAGGAAGGAATGGGATATTGGCAGTAAGAGAAAGGAAGAGGTAAATAGTGACAGTGAGAGGAGACTGTAGTGGTAGGACAGAACTCAAGGGGAGTGTGGCTGTCACACAGGATACAACGAGTTGGGCTGAGTGAGTGGATCAGAAAGGCGAAGTTGGAAGTGTAAGGGTATGAGCGACTTACAGCGATGGGCTAGTAGGTGTGAGAGAGCTACAGTTAGGGGAGGTGTAGAAGTTTGAGGTGAGCTGCAACTCAAAAATGTGCGAATATGTTTCAATGCCAAAATTTTTGGGAAAACTTTTCATGGTGCTGAGTAAAGTAGAGTAAGGCAATAGTACCCCAGTTTTCAGTTAGAGTCTTTTAAATAAACATTAATTAATTCGCATTTTTGTGCTCCAACAGGAGCATTTTTCTGCTGGTTACATGATAATTTAGATTTTGACTGATAATATATTTTAATAATTTAGCATTTTATATTCCTACAGCCTTTGACACCATTATTCTGTGTTTTTACATTTTTCAACCTTTCCATCTCTGTTTATATGCTCTGCTCGAGATCTTCGTTAAACCACCTGTTCCTTCAATTTCTTGGGCCTACCCTACTTTTAGTACAGTGTTAACTACAGCTGGGTGGCGTAGCCTGGGCAGTACTATCTTTCTCAGTGTTTTGGAAAAGATCTTTCCCCCGCATTCTTTCACAGTTTTTTGTTTCTACTGGCTCTTGTTGTCGCAGTTTGGCTTTCCACTTGATTTAACGGCAAGAGACGCAATAATTGCTATTCTGCAACGTTTCGGGCTTGTCTATCAACCGTTGCTACTGCCATAGTGCTCCGCTTTTCAATAAGTACGGCGTGCAGTTTATTTCCCACCCGTTCATTAAGTAAGGCACTGTCCTGGTAATCTGGAGAGTGACGGCTGAAAAATGAGACTATTTCCAGGAAGAGAGTCTGGTGCAGCCATTTGGCTGGGACAAAAGAACTGAACGTATAATGGGCTGAGCGCAGACGGGAAGCTAAAAAGCAGAACCGGCCGTCAGTGGCTTCCATTAATTTAGAACCGAGAGAGACGGAGAGGGCCGTGCATTTGGCTGATTGCAGTTGGTCGGCCTGGGTAGCGCTAGCCTAGCGTAGCCCGTCAGGCACTGCGCAGGTAAGCCGTCTGGCGGCTGGCTAGGCGCGGCCCCCAGCTGAGCCGGCGGGCTTACCGCAGGGTAGGCCGGCGCCCGCTGTCGCTCCACTCCGCCTCTGCCGGGGATTACCAGGCCAGCCCGGCCAGGCAACGAAAAAGGCTGGCGCCGCTTCTGCAGCTCCTGCTTGAGGCCATCTCTTTCGAATTACGTGCCAGCTGCTAGTACGTACTCTACCTGATCAAAAGTAAGCGGCACCCCACGTAATGCGGAATTGACCACTAGATGTCTCGAAAGGCAGAAAAGAAGGCGGGGAGAGCTTTATGTTGTCAGGAGAGGAGCAGTAACTGCAGAATGGCTCGGCAGCAGAGCTCACTGACATCGAATGTGGACTACTGATTGAGTGTGCAACAGTACATAACGGTTACTGCTGCCGAGTAGTTGCTCTTCCAAACAGCAATCCATATGAGCAAACCAGTAGCGTCTTTGCGTCTTTACCTGCGGCTACTCGTACTTTACGTACTTGGGCTACGGAAGGCTCTCTTTAAAAGGAATAACTCGATGTAGTCAGTGCAGTGCAGTGCACGTCTGCTTTCGTGCCCATAGCTCAAAAAAATCAAATTCAAATTGCTCTAAGCACGATGGGATTCAACATCGGAGGTCATCAGTCCCCTAGACTTAGAACTACTGAAACCTAAAAAACCTAAGGATATCATACACATCAAGGCCCGAGGCAAGATTCGAACCTACGATCGTAGCAGCAGCGCGGTTCCGGACAGAAGTGCCTGGAAGCGCTCGGCCACACGGCCGGCTATGCCCGTAGCTAATTCGATGTAAATAATAACCTGTAGCTATGACCCTGTAGACAAATGTCTATGCGCTGGCTGGAATTGCGAGTTAATAAAATACACCGGAATATAAAAAACAACTTAACTAATAATTTAATGAAAAGGGTTGTATTCTCATGTCTGCTACTGATGAAGACAACAGAGATTTATGCAGAATAATATTTATTCGAGAAGGAACATCGCAGATAAACAGGAAGTCGTCCTACGACATTCATTTAAAATACAGACAGAAAATACCCTTATCAAACGCAGTATAGTTACTTTGAGAGTGATACGAGAATGTTAGCAAAATCCCAAACTAAACAGTCATCAAAGAAAGGCGAAAAGTAAGTCCATTTCGTGATCACAATACACGAAAGATACACCACTTCAAAATAGTTGAGAGCTTAACACGATGATTCACAAATTAATACATGTGATGCAAAGAGTAGTAATACAAACTCTGTCTATTCTGATTGCATAATTTAAGCGGTAAAAATGGTTCAAATGGCTCTGAGCAGTATGGGACTTAACATCTGAGGTCATCAGTCCGCTAGAACTTAGAACTTCTTAAACCTAACTAACCTACTTAAAGAGACCCACTTGCAAGGTCAGGAATATACCGTATACCATGCACATGCGGAAAAGTTTATGTCGGAATGACTGGACGATCAATTAACACCAGGATCAAAGAGCACAAGCGACATTGCAGCTTGGGGCAGGTGGAGAAATCGGCCGTAGCAGAGCACGCACTGAATGGGACCGACCACGTAATAAAATTCGCCGACACGGAAGTTCTAGCTGTAGAGAAGCGCTATCACACGCGCTTGTTCAGAGAAGCTGTAGAAATACAAAAACACGCGAACAGTTTCAACAAGAAAGAGGAAAGCCTTAAGGTAAACGGATCCTGGCTTCCCGTACTGCAGCGAACGACCGTCGCAGGTAGCAAGAGGAGAACCGCACCGGAAATGACCGCGGAGAAGCCCTCGGACGTTGGCGCGCCAGGTACATATAGTCTGCGGCCGCGAGCTCGCCTCCAGTTCACCACCGGCAATGGAGGGTGAAGCTTTGACAATGCCAGCCTCTCGTGCTGGCGAAACGTCAGAAAAATCATTAGATGAACGTCGGCCGAAGAACCCGAGACAGAAGCCAATAGGCAGTTTGTTAACCTAGGGATATCACATACATCCATGCCCGAGGCAGGATTAGAACCTGCGACCGTAGAGGTCGCGCGGTTCCAGACTGTAGCGCCTAGAACCGCTCGGCCACATCGGCCGGCTTAACTGGTAAAAGTTAGTCCTATTCTGGGGCACGTTCAGACCTCTCGAAATACAAAATTCCTTCAGAAGTATGATAGTGGCCGTTCACTGCCCAGAATCAAACACCTCCATGATCAGATCACACATGTTACCATAGGCAGGTCTGCCTTCTTCCAGCACTTAAAGTGTTCCGAATCGCTCTCCTGAGCTCTTCATTCGAGAAGTCCTAGTCTCCACTTGACTACAGGAGTGTTCAGCTACTGTCCGCTTCTCCATTGGCTCAAGTTCGTCCCTACGAAAAACTCATCGTTCTTAAGCTCCAAAGACATGATTTGACTCAACATGACGACTTCCGGCACTAAACTTATAAATAAAGGTTTGTTCATTAATAAATAAGTTAGCATTCGTGCACAAGCGCACTGAATTTAAATTATGACAGATTGTCGCTAAAAATTGCTTGAACTATTATTTATGCCTGCTTGACAGAAGCGTCTTCTGGCACTCTTTTCAATTGTGGTGTCTGCTAACACATGCGACTGATCACTTTTAAATTAGCACAGTTGTATAATGGCACTTGCAGTCAATATTTACAGTTACTAGCACAATAGTAAACTATTCATTAAATAAAAACTCTCGTATGACAAAATATGAAGTATTCGTGCTAAATTCATTTGCTGTGTAGATGTGGGGAATACGATGTTCTGCCAATCATTTGCATAATGAAAAAGATGTAAAAGACCTCGTAAATAAGTAAGTAATATAGATACAGATATGTATCTTACAGGGACGTCAGTTATAGTGTAATGTTGCTAAAGAGATAATTTTTGTTCAGATCGCATGAAGTCATTAAAGGTTGTTAATTCAGAAACTTACTGTGAAAGTATTTATTCGCTATGAGATATTAATTTCTGTAGTTTTAAAGATACTGAGATATTATTATGTCATTGGATGTTCCTCATTTTTCTGAGATCGCAGATTTGCATTAATATTTGATGTGAGTTATTGTCGAATCTCTGTAACTTGGCCATATTTGAGAGTGTCTGAGACTCCGCCATTTCCTGGAACATATTCTGGATAAAAGCAGTGCGAGAATCAACCGTCCAAATTCCCAGCTCTGAGATTTACTCGTTTGCAGCACGCGCTCAGTGTCTCTGCACCCGGCTGGTAGCAAACGTCCAACTGCCCAGAAGGGCTGCGGCGCTCTCTGATCCCTGGGCCTATTAGTGTTCAGCCATGCATCAAATACACGTTACCTCGTAGCAATTCTACGCTGCCGATTAGCTCGCCTGGATAAGAGTAATGTTGCAAGTTTCATCTAGGGGTGGGCAAGTCGTATTGATATATCGAAGTATCGATATTTTCTGATAATAATGTCTATATATGACGCAGATGTCTAAATTATGGATATCAGGATTAATCAATATTAAATACTGAGTATCGAAAGCGATATTTTTTATTGCCTGTCTTTTTTTTTTTTTTGACTCATAGGCTATATAATTCTCTTCGGCCAATTTCTTGACCTTTCCAGCTACCACCAATCTTTGCAATCTAACAATAAATGTGTTACAATGGGTTTAATTTAATTTCATATTCAGCACTAGAAATGAGCACCAGATTTGAACGTGAATGTATTTGCACTGCATAGTCATGAAAGTTTTTTACCTCTTTGTGTCATTTCTACCATTGCGAACGATAGGTGCGAGGTGCAAAACGAATACATTTGTCGACATCACTGGATGAGAATGGTGGAAATTATTACTCTCTGCCTCCAACCATGAGGCAGAATGTGCGCTTCCCTAACCCTCCTGAGTGCCTGGATCAAGATAAGATAGACGTACTGTAAAAGAAACATAGACTCGGTAGAAAAGTCACACACGTTTCTGCACTGGTATTGAATGGAAAATGGAGTCTTGTTGTCTGAAATGTTTAAGGTAAGTCCAATATTTCACGCATGGAACACATATCAGAAGCGTGTGCGGCCGGCCGGTGTGGCTGAGCGGTTCTAGGCGCTTCAGTTTGGAACCGCGCGACCGCTACGGTCGCAGGTTCGAATCCTGCCTCGGGCATGGATGTGTGTGATGTCCTTAGGTTAGTTAGGTTTAATTAGTTCTAACTTCTAGGCGACTGATGACTTGAGAAGTTAAGTCGCATAGTGCTCAGAGCCATTTGAACCAGAAGCGTGTGTCACATCCGAGAGCTCTACCGAGTGGCAATAGGCCAAAAATATAGATATTTCAAAACAACGATATTTTGCCCTCGACAATAATGAATTCACTTGTAAACATTGATGAGATATATATCGATATTTTTAAAAAATTCCGTTTTCTAGTGTCACCTGAGTAACAAATCCAGTCCTGAGAATATTTCTGTGGCGTCGATAGTTACGATGCCACAACGTAGATGCACACTCTCGTAAATTTGCACTACGAGAGAAGACTAACTACGCCGAACACAGCGCCCTCTGGCCGACGCTGTGGAGCTCAGCGAGTTCCGTCTTGATTTCAGCCCATTTCATCAAGAGAAGGCGACCTGTAAACATCTTTTCGACTACCGAGTGGGCTAGCTTGCTATTGAGACTTTGATCCGACATGGACTACGGCTTCACATCTACGTGCTCATCCCAGCCAAAGTTAGGTAAGCCTTTATTTACTTGTGTGTTTTGACTCTAGTAAGAAAGTGTTAGTTACATGCAGCACCGAAGTACTTCACCTCTCCTGCTCCTACTCGCTTCCTTCACTCTCGGCCTATATTACAGAAGCAGTTCACAGGAGCAGATCCACGAGCCGCCTATCCAGGCGGGATACAAAAATTTCAATCCTTCTAGAGCTGTCAAGTTGACTTTTGGTGCTGCGACTGTAAAGTGCAAACACAAAGGAACAACCACAACTAAACAAACACCAGGCAGACTTCATGAACGGGCAGACAGTGACCGTAGAGCATTCCAGACAGTGGTTGTAAAATATTGCATGAAATCAGCGGTAAGAATCACTCGTGGGTTCCATAATTGCCACCGGCAGTTCAGCTAGCACAACAACTGTGCCTAGAGAGCTAAAAAGAATGGAGTACTGTGGTCAAAAAACTCCTCATGAGCCACGCATTTCTGCAGTCATTGCTAAACGACAATTGAGGTGGTGGAAAGAGTAATAACGCTGTATAGTGGTTGACTGGAAACGAGGGATCTGAAATGATGAAGCACGTTGTACCTTCTGGGAACTCAGTGAAAGGTTGTGGGTTTGGCGAATAGCAGGGGAACGTTTTCTGGCATAATGTGTACGGCCAACAGTGAAGTAAAGTGGAAGAATTTCAAAGTCGCCGATTGATTTATTAGAGGTAATGATTAAAAATTTATGACAACCCATTGTACACCTCGTACAAGCAGGACAGGAACTAATTACAGAGATTATCTTATGGCACCCGTGGTCTAGGCTGCCGGCACGGTAGCTTAGCGTGTTCGGTCAGAGACCTGGTTGGCCTCTGTAATAAAAAACTGAGTGGAAGGAACAACAAACGAACTTGGCCGGGTGTCATGTGACGTCCGGAACGACCAAACACAACGAACAAAATGCAAAAAAAAAAAAAAGTGTAGCGTCTTTGATTCATAATCAGAACGTCTTTGGTCCCCGGTTCGATTCCCGCCACTGCTTAAATTTTGACTAATAATCAGCATTGGCAGCCGAGGACTTCCGGCACAAGAAGTCTCTCTCTCTCTGCCAACGGTCTTGTGAACGAGAGCGGAGGAGCGGACAGGAGTTCCGGCACCCTCTTGTCCTAGGGTGGGAAACTGCCCCTAAAAGCCATGAGGATGCAGAAGTCAATGGAAACCACTGCATTAAAGACACGTCACGTGTATCCACAGGACATGAGGCCTGTAATTGAAGAAGTGTCATGATGATCTCTCCATTGGCAAAAAATTCCGGAATAGTCCCCCATTCGGATCTCCGGGAGGGGACTGCCAAGGGGGAGGTTACCATGAGAAAAAGATTGAGCAATCAACGGAACGAAAACGTTCTACGAGTCGGGTCGTGGAGTTTCAGAAGCTTGAACGTGGTAGGGTAACTAGAAAAACTGAAGAGCGAAATGCAAAGGCTCAATCTAGATATGGTAGGGGTCAGTGAAGTGAAGCGCGAAAGAAGACAAGGATTGCTGGTCAGGGTAATAGCAACAGCAGCAGAAAATGGTATAACCGAAGTGGGATTCGTTACGAATATGAAGGTAGGGTAGAGAGTGTCTTACTGTGAACAATTAAGTGACAGGGTTGCTCTTATCAGAATCGACAGCAAACCAACACCGACAACGATAGTTCAGGTATACATGCCGACGTCGCAAGCTCAGGATGAAGACAGAGAAAGTGTTTGAAGATATTTATAGAATAGTACAGTATGTAAAGGGGGATGAGAATCTATTAGTCATGGGCGACTGGAATGGAGTTGTAGGCAAGGAGTAGAAGAAAAGGTTACAGGAGAATGTGGGCTTGGGACAATGAATGAGAGAGGAGAAAGACTAATTGAGTTCTGTAACAAGTTTCAGCTAGTAACAGCGAATACCCCGTACCAGAATCACAAGAGGTGGAGGTGTACTTGGAAAAGACCGGGTGATAATGGAAGATTTCAGTTAGATTACATCATGGTGAGACAGAGGTGTCGAACTCAGGTACTGGATTGTAATGCGTATCCAGGAGACTCAGATCACAATATAGTAGTGATGAAGAGTAAACTGAAGTTTAAGACATTAGTTGGGAAGAATCAATACGCAAAGAAATGGGATACGGAAGTACTAAGGAATGACGAGATACGCTTGAAGTTCTCTAAGGCTATAGATACAGCAATTAGGAATAGCCCAGTAGGCAGTACAGTTGAAGAGGAATGGACGTCACTAAAAAGGCCATCTCAGAAGTTGGGAAGGAAAACATAGGTACAAAGACGGTAGCTGCGAAGAAACCATAGGTAACAGAAGAAATACTTCAGTTGATTGATGGAAGGAGGGAGTAGAAAAATGTTCCGGGGAAACTCTGGAAATCATGGGTAACAGAAGAAATACTTCAGTTGATTGATGAAAGGAGGAAGTGCAAACATGTTCCGGGAAAATCAGGAATACAGAAATACAAGTCGCTGAGGAATGAAATAATAGGAAGTGCAGGGAAGCTATGACGAAATGGCTGCAGGATAAATGTGAAGACATCGAAAAAGAAATGATTGTCGGAATGACAGACTCAACATACAGGAAAGTCAAAACAACCTTCGGTGACATTAAAAGCAAGGGTGGTAACTGATGTGTTGCAGAAGAGCCAACGCCGTGTTGCTAGAGGAGGCCGAAATGCACGCGTTTAAGCTCACGCAGGCTGGCGTGAGGTCTGGAACAGTTAAAGTAGTTGAGTCTAATAAATAAAGTACGAAGCTCTTGGAATACTTAACTTTAATCCACAATTGGAGAACATCGCTCTTGTTGATACATGAATTGTAATCTCAATATAAACTGGTAATGGCGCCTTGCTAGGTCGTAGCAAATGACGTAGCTGAAGGCTATGCTAACTATCGTCTCGGCAAATGAGAGCGTATTTGTCATTGATCCATCTCTGGCAAAGTCTGCTGTACAACTGGGCGAGTGCTAGGACGTCTCTCTAAACCTGCCGTGTGGCGGCGCTCGGTCTGCAATCACTGACGGTGGCGACACGCGGGTCCGACGTATACTAGCGGACCGCGGCCGATTTAAAGGCTAACACCTAGCAAGTGTGGTGTCTGGCGGTGACACCACAGTAACATTAAGAGTGCAATGGGAATTCCACTGTTAAGTGCAGTGGAGAGAGCGGATAGGTGGAAATAATGCATTGAAAGTCTCTATGAGGGGGAATATTTGTCTGATGTGATAGAAGAAGAAACAGAAGTCGATTTAGAAGAGATAGGGATCCAGTATTAAATCAAAATTTAAAAGAGCTTTGGAGGACTTAAGGTCAAATAAGGCAGAAGATATAGATAACATTCCATCAGAATTTCTAAAATCATTGGGGGAAGTGGCAACAAAACGACTATTCACGTTGGTGTGTTGAATCTATGAGTCTGGCGACATACCATCCGACTTCCGGAAAAGCATCATCCACACAATTCCGAAGACGGCAAGAGCTAACAAGTGCGAGAATTATCGCACAATCAGCTTATCAGCTCACACATCCAAGTTGGTTACAAGAATAATATACA
This sequence comes from Schistocerca nitens, assembly GCF_023898315.1. Lineage (NCBI taxonomy): Eukaryota > Metazoa > Arthropoda > Insecta > Orthoptera > Acrididae > Schistocerca > Schistocerca nitens. The sequence continues at coordinate 485,288,560 of NC_064614.1, read as the reverse complement.
GAAGAATGGAAACTAAAATTGAGGATGCGCTAAATGACGATCAGTTTGGCTTTCAGAAAGGTAAAGGCACGAGAGAGGCATTTCTGACTTTTGGTTAGTAATGGAAGCAAGATTAAAGAAAAATCAAATACATTCATAGGATTTGTCGACCTGAAAAAGCGTTCGACAATGTAAAATGGTGCAAGACGTTCGAAATTCTGGAAAAGGTAGGTGTAAGCTATAGGGAGAGACGGGTCATATACAATATGTACAACAGCCGAGAGGGAATAATAAGAGTGAACGACCAAAAGCGAAGTGCTCGTTTTAAAAAGGGTGTTAGATGAAGAGGTTAGCACAGGAGAGGAATTTGTGGCGGGCCGTATGAAACTACTCAGAAAGCTGATGACCACCCCCCCCCAAAAAAAAAGACTTATCAAAAGTGTCTAACACCTAGCAGTGGACATTGATATGGAGTGTGTGAATCCTTCGCCGTTATGACGAATTCTCCTGGCGACTTTTTCTTATCGGTTTATCAAACGGCGCACTTCAATAAAATACATTTTGACAACAACAATAACAAATGACTAATAGCTGTGCATATGATAATTGCTAAGTGTTCCTGAGTAATATAGCTTGTAATTATACATTAATTGGTTTAATAATGAAAATGGCATCCATGTGCGCGAAAGCGTTCATAAGCGTACAGAAGCAAGGCACAGACATCCATTCTCTCTCCGTAATGGAAAGCATTATGCACAGCTATCAATGACAGCAGCATTTACTGGTTTCGCTTGTGAGCTGCTATTCCCGAATATTCTGCCTGAACTTTAACAGGCACACAGCGATAATTAAAAGAAATATACCGATCAGTAGACAGACGTTGTTGTTTGCATGCTACGCTCACTCTATGGAAATATCACTTTAACGCAGGCAGGCCTCAATGAATAGCCAGATCTCGCTGAATAACAACGTACACGATACTCCTGTGTTCTTTGACCTGCTGAAATCCCAATACCGGGCAGTATCGTAAATAACGAAATTGAACTTATTGCGGGTATGTAGTGTAGTAGAAGGAATACATCGTTATCTGTCTAAGTGATTTAGAGGTATACACAACAAGATGAGAAATTTAATCCACAGAAGTGCCACTGCTTGCAGCAGCAATGGCTCTGAACTATCTGGGGACCGATTGCAAAAAATGAGCTTGGACAACGTCATTCCATGACGCTGCATCCCTGTGCAAGAGTTATCGGCCGTAGTGGTTGACACGTGGTGGCATGCCAATGTCTGGATAACACATGCCAGATGTTCAAAATGGGTACAAAATCTCGATAACGTGCAGGCCAGGGTAACGATCGAAAATTTTTTGTATTGAGTGAGTTCAGAAGAACATGGGCAACACGCGGTCTTGTGTTATATTGTTGAAACAACGTCATGTACACATCTAAGACAGGGCATAGTTTCTAGTCTCAACATACCCGAAATGTAACGCTGGTGTCCAAAGTACTAGCTGTGCGGATGAGAGATGATGTATTGCGTACCCAATGGCGACACATACCATCACTCCATGTGCTGGGCCGATATCACAATGAAGAATGCAGTCTGGCAACATTTATTTCCCCGGAGCGCCTGCACATACGTACATTCTTTGTGACATTGTACACAGAACTGTGACACTCTTACTTCCAGTGCTGTTGTTGGGCTCACTAATGTGCATTTCGCTGCTGTGTACGACATTCTTCTACCATCTTGTTCCACACATTCATCACTCGTTTCGGCCTGTAGTGTGTGTGCCAGAATGTCATAGTATAATGGAGAGCCTTTCACCATAGTATTATAGTTGTTACATGCTCCATTACAATATTTGTAATACTACATGTATGTGTGTGTGTGTTTGTGTATGTAGTATAATGCTCCTGTTGTAATAAGATGATGATGATAATAATGATGATGAGAGAAGGGAAAAGATGAAATCCGGTGCCGGCGCATAGCCAACTTCTCGCGAATAGCACCAAGTTTAGTATCTTAATCCGACGGATTTATCTCCAACAGTGTCACATTCCCTCACTTCATGAGACGCTGCGGAAAGACTGACGATCAGGAACGTAACGCAACTATCTCTCCATCACTTGGAGGTCAAATACTGCCAGTGGAAATTTTTTTCACCACATGTGGTGTTGTGGCCTATGAAGTCAACGAGAAGTACTGTCATTTGCTTTCATGCTTGAACATCTACATTTGTATCAATATTTACATACATATTTACGTCTACATCTACCAATGAGCCCAACAATCTACCTTACGGTGTGTGGAGGGGGGTACTTTACCACTGTCGCTGGCCCTCTTTCTAGTCACAATTGCGAGGCGTAGGTGCAAAGAACAATTGCTCGTAGGCCTCTGTGCGTGCCGGAATATTTCTAATTTTACCTCCTTGGTCTTTTCGTGAGTTGTACCTAGGAGAAAGCAATACTCTGCCTGAATGTTTTCGGAGCGTCCCTTCTCGATACTGCAACACTAAACGACACTGTGATGCACAACGCTTCTCTTGTAGTGTCTGCCGCTGGAGATGGGTGAGCATCTCCGTGACGCTTTTGCACTTACTAAACGAACCTATTTCCTCTTCTCTATTTCCTATCTGCTACGGGTCTCAGACTGATGGTCAAGAATTAGTCAAACGAGTGTTCTGTAAGCTACTGTAGAACCTCGTTTATTCGTCTCCTACGTGACTCGGGACATGGTCGGAACACAAACAAAGTCGGATTATCAGACGAACATCGCAATACGGTACACTAAAACTTTAATTTTCAACTGGAAATGTTATCTGAAACATTGTTCCATGTTAAAACGGTAACAAAACGAAAAGGAAACGTCGCAAACCTAAAAAATCTAAAACGGAAGTGTAATTCAGAGTAGTGCCTGTACTGTAAAATACTTCTGTATGGTACGGTAAGATACTGTTATTGTGAGCGAAAGTTTAACTAAGAGCTGTACATACGTTATTACAGTAATGCACTAACACACTACCGATTTGCAATTAACTGTTTAAAATATGAGATCACACGGTAAAATATGTTCTGTTCTCAAGCAAGACGAAAATATCTGTATTGAGCTTTTGCTTAGCTACCAATAATGTTCATTTTGCCGCGATGTTCCACCATTACCTACCCATAAAACGTCTTTTGGTGCAGACGTAGAGCTTTCCTCGATATACTGAAAAGCTATATCAATTGCATTTTTATCATCTGTGTGTGATCCCGAGCCATAGGTTCATTGTCTTCGTTGCCGTCACAAACTTTCTTGTCCTCGTAGGTTATTCGACTTACAGAGTGAATGATTTCATCGTCAGCTAATTATTCTTCCGATTGTAAAGTTTGCAAATGCCTCGACTCGTTGGAGTGTCTACGTCTTGACTTTCATCACTTGTTGCGAGGTCTGTTTCATCTTCATTCTCTTCACTCTTTTCTTTGTTTTGTAGTCTTTAATGTCATTCATTTTTGGGCACAGTTTGCGCCAAGATTTTCAAGCACCGATGCCTGAATTTCTTCCCAACCTATGGTAACTGTATGTATTACATCTTTTATAATTATTATTTTCATCGCTCGAAACAAGCTACTATCTCGTTGTGTCGTCTCGAAAATTGATCATATATCTTTTCGATGATATCGCGTCTTCAACCATCCACAGATCCCATGGTCCATTGGTTAGATTAGACATGTTACGCTGCCAGGAAGAAATAAAGCTTTTATTTTAAAGTTCGTCTTCAAATGGATGAGATGTCTCATTGTCGATTATCAACATGGCACGTTTAGGGAGTTTCTTTTCCATTAAGATATTGTGTAATATGTGAGGGGAATCCTGTTACTAATTTTTTTAAATGCATACATAGTAAACATATTGATAGAGTTAGTAGCAAGTTACTTCATACTAAAACTACTCGAACTACCGCACCTATCAGTGGTCAACTGCCTGTTGATCCATATCGCGGACGATGAGTAATCGACAAGTCCTAACGAACTCCAGGAATGTGATGGTAGGACTGAGCGGTAAGTCTTCCGAGGCCGTATTAGAGAGATTCTACTGTACGTCTTTGGTGCGTGGATTACACTTCCCTATTCTTCCAATGAATCTAGTTCTAACATCATCCTTCTCTATAACATTTTTACGTAAATGTTCCATGTTAGATAGCCCCATTTACACACTCCCAAATGTTCAGTACTTTCAGTCACTGTTTTATGATCACATAATCATGAGATAATGGGTCTCTCTGCCTCTTTATGTGAAAGACGTTACATTTTATTATGTTGAGAGTCAGCGGCCAATCTCTGCACCAAGAGTTCATCCTCTGCAGGTCTTCCTCCATTCTGCTACAATTTTCTACTTTGCCACTTCTCTTTATAAAATATGATACAGTGTGAAAAACTTCTTGGAACTTCTGGCATAATCCACGAGGTCATTTATATATTGTAGTGCTTGGGTTACATCCGAAGCTACTTTTAGGCCTGAAGATTTCTCTCCAGTAAGAATAAAATCTAACAAACAGAATATAGCATTTTTACCCAAATGACACTGCTGCTCTGATATTCCACTTAGTTCTATGGCTGTTCAGTGACTGTTCAATGTAACATATTTAGCTCCACCTTGACTATGTAACAGTACTTCAACATTCTGTTCAACCATGACAGGAGCACGTATTAGAGATAATTGCTGCACTTTCATGTATTGTGCAACCACATATCAATCACAGTGTGATATATACGATCTAGTCACATTAATGTGACCACCGATTACGCAATAACCACTCACACACGGCAGGTGGCAGCACTAGCAGTGGAGGGTATGTGAAGCGTCCCTAGGGACGCCGAAAATATTACAGCCGTTGTCAGATGCGGGCGAATAGACGTTCAACTATTGAGCAACTGGCCGCCCAGATGAAGCAAGGGGCTCCCAACAGTCTTTGTTTAACGACCGCTCAGCGAACTTTGCAATGTATGAGTCTCCACAGCACAGCACCATAAAAAAAATAAAAAAAAATAAAAAGAAAAGCACAGAAAAAAGGGAGTTTGAGAGGCTGGCCGTAGAATTTTCCTTTACAATGGAAGTCCAGTATGGAGAAAGATGAAGCAAGATTCTCGATCTTTTATTTCAAATTGATTTTTGCTCCCATTTAACGGTCAGTGTTCGTCTAGGCCAGGGCCGGCCAAACGCTGCACAGTGTGCAGACGTGCGGAAGTGCTGCACATGTGCGCACGTGTGCGACAGCGAGCGACAGCGACATCTGTTATTAGGCATGTATCCTAAATGAACGGCGGCGGCTCCACTTCCCTGTTTATGTGGTACAAGCAAGAGCGCAACATACCCAGTCTCGTTTACGCCTGGTGACCGTAACCTTAACAGAGAAGTACTGACAAATGGCAGGTACTGTGAAAAAGCAAAGGACGGGAGATCTGTGTTCTCAGTCGTTTAGAAATGACTGGGAACTACAATTCTTTTTTGTAGCCGTTGGTGAAAACTCACAAAGTTTGCTGTGCCGCCGAATAATAGGCGGCCAGTATAAGCTTTCAATTGAAAGACACTGTAATACATATCACAAAGACGAGTGTAGTGTACTCAAGAGTGAAGAACGTCAAGCAAAATTAAATGTTCTTAAGAAAATGGATGAGACACATCAACTCGATTATCATTTCTCGTGTTTGGATTTATTCCTTTCATAATTAAAAATTATTGTTTACTAACTGTGGATTAGTGCCTCATTCTGCTCCATGTTACATTATTATCAGGAAAGTTGGTCATTAAACCGATTGTTCCAATGTATACTTACATTTACGGTTTTTTTTTTAATGTGTGAAGGGCTACGCTCAGCTGAAGTCGATAAAACATAACATTCATCTAATTGTCGGTTATTATGCAGATTTCAGACGTAACTGATGAAAGATATAGCAATAATGGTATTGAAATAACAGGTGATCATCGAGAGGCCTGCGGTTATCATTCTGTTCAGAGGTCAGTGAAACAGAAATTACGTGGGTGTAACTGAGGGCACCGAGAATTAGTTATAGGAAACCATGCATTAGTTTAATGTTATTTGAAACCATGAATAAGGTTCGTTGGAAGTCGCTAAGTGCTCTCTTTCTTAAATACGAGATCAAAAACATTACTCGTATTTACGTGCCGTCAGTCAAGCTGCCTTAATATAAAACCCACGGTTGATAACTGTATTACTTGTCTTTAAACTGTTAACATAAAAGTAGACGTGTTAATGAGTAGACATTGACAGTATTTTAAATGTTTAATACGCGAAATACCTTCCCATGGTTGGCTTGCAAGCTGTGGAAAGAGCACTAGAATGCGCCGGTACAGAGTATCCCAGCAAGTGGATAAAGCGACATCTGTGCGTAGAAACATGCACTACTGACTACATGAACGCTGACGGCTGCGGCGTGCACGCTGTGACCCGGAGCACCGCACGCGTGCAGAATTTCTGGCCGGCCCTGGTCTAGGCCAACCTCTTACGCTCCCTTTGTTCAGTGCGTCACGTGCGCTCAGCACAGCTCTCAACGACCGTACGAATACGATACTGCGGTGCCCATTTTGTTCTGATTACGATGCAAAGATCTTCTGGATATACATGCATGTGCAAATAAACAGGCTCTGCGGCGACTACAGCCGTTATGAAATACATTAAAAGTATTCGAAATTGCGAATAATGACACCACAAGCTGTAGAATGCAATGACGCCAATGAAAATTTGTGCCCGACTGGGACTCGAACCCGACTTCCCGCTTATCGCGCGTGGTCGCCTTATCATTTGGCTATTCGTGCACGACTCACGGTCAGACCCAAACTTCCATACGTCGTTCACCATGCGTCTACGGCCTGGACGCGTACATCCATTATGTATATTCCCGTACATGCAAACAATTTGGGAGACAATCTGGGCAGCCGTCTTCGGTTGTTTGCAGATGACACTGTCGTTTATCGACTAATTAAGTTACCAGAAGATCAAAACAAACCGCAAAACGATTTAGAAGAAATATCGGAATGGTGCGAAAAGTGGCAGTTGGCCCTAAATAACGAAAAGTGTGAGGTCATCCACATGAGTGCTAAAAGGAACTCGTTAAACTTCGGTTACACGATAAATCAATCTAATCAAAAGCCGTAAATTCAACTAAATACGTAGGTATTACAATTACGAACAACTTAAACTTCAACGAACACATAGAAAATATTGTGGTGAAGGATAACCAAAGACTGCTTTTTATTGGCAGGACACATAGAAAATGTAACAGACCTACTAAAGAGACTGCCTACACTACGCTTGTCCGTCCTCTTTTAGAATACTGCTGCGGGGTGTGGGATCCTTACCAGATGGGACTGACAGAGTAAATCGAGAAAGTTCAAAGAAAGGCAGCAATTTTTGTACTATCGCGAAATGTGGGAGATACAGGATTTGGGCTGGAAATCATTAAATGAAAGGCGTTTTTCGTTGTGACGGAGCCTTCTCACGAAAATCCAATGACCAACTTTCTCCTCCGAATGCTAAAATATTTTGTTGACACCGACCTACACAGGGAGGAACGACCACCATGATAAAATAAGGGAAATCAGAGCTCGTACGGAAAGATATAGGTGTCCATTCTTTCCGCGTCATATACGAGATGAACCCTCTGCCCGGCACTTAAATGTGATTTGAGAGTATCCATGTAGATGTAGATAGATGTAGACGTACAGGTCAGACGTTGTACTTCAAAGTCGCTTGCCCGGTATCAGCAGAGAAATACGATACTGCGGTGCATGTGTTATTCTGATTACGATGTAAAGTTCCTCTGGACATGCATGCAAATACACTCCTGGAAATGGAAAAAAGAACACATTGACACCGGTGTGTCAGACCCACCATACTTGCTCCGGACACTGCGAGAGGGCTGTACAAGCAATGATCACACGCACGGCACAGCGGACACACCAGGAACCGCGGTGTTGGCCGTCGAATGGCGCTAGCTGCGCAGCATTTGTGCACCGCCGCCGTCAGTGTCAGCCAGTTTGCCGTGGCATACGGAGCTCCATCGCAGTCTTTAACACTGGTAGCATGCCGCGACAGCGTGGACGTGAACCGTACGTGCAGTTGACGGACTTTGAGCGAGGGCGTATAGTGGGCATGCGGGAGGCCGGGTGGACGTACCACCGAATTGCTCAACACGTGGGGCGTGAGGCCTCCACAGTACATCGATGTTGTCGCCAGTGGTCGGCGGAAGGTGCACGTGCCCGTCGACCTGGGACCGGACCGCAGCGACGCACGGATGCACGCCAAGACCGTAGGATCCTACGCAGTGCCGTAGGGGACCGCACCGCCACTTCCCAGCAAATTAGGGACACTGTTGCTTCTGGGGTATCGGCGAGGACCATTCGCAACCGTCTCCATGAAGCTGGGCTACGGTCCCGCACACCATTAGGCCGTCTTCCGCTCACGCCCCAACATCGTGCAGCCCGCCTCCAGTGGTGTCGCGACAGGTGTGAATGGAGGGACGAATGGAGACGTGTCGTCTTCAGCGTTGAGAGTCGCTTCTGCCTTGGTGCCAATGATGGTCGTATGCGTGTTTGGCGCCGTGCAGGTGAGCGCCACAATCAGGACTGCATACGACCGAGGCACACAGGGCCAACACCCGGCATCATGGTGTGGGGAGCGATCTCCTACACTGGCCGTACACCACTGGTGATCGTCGAGGGGACACTGAATAGTGCACGGTACATCCAAACCGTCATCGAACCCATCGTTCTACCATTCCTAGACAGGCAAGGGAACTTGCTGTTCCAACAGGACAATGCACGTCCGCATGTATCCCGTGCCACCCAACGTGCTCTAGAAGGTGTAAGTCAACTACCCTGGCCAGCAAGATCTCCGGATCTGTCCCCCATTGAGCATGTTTGGGACTGGATGAAGCGTCGTCTCACGCGGTCTGCACGTCCAGCACGAACGCTGGTCCAACTGAGGCGCCAGGTGGAAATGGCATGGCAAGCCGTTCCACAGGACTACATCCAGCATCTCTACGATCGTCTCCATGGGAGAATAGCAGCCTGCATTGCTGCGAAAGGTGGATATACACTGTACTAGTGCCGACATTGTGCATGCTCTGTTGCCTGTGTCTATGTGCCTGTGGTTCTGTCAGTGTGATCATGTGATGTATCTGACCCCAGGAATGTGTCAATAAAGTTTCCCTTTCCTGGGACAATGAATTCACGGTGTTCTTATTTCAATTTCCAGGAGTGTAGTATGGCCTATGAAGATGCTGCTGAATCCGCACAGGACACCATTCACACTGGGCATTCGTCGAAGGCCTCGGTCGTCTCTGACGGAGCGCAGCGTATCTAGTATCTTGGAGATGGGTCTGAACACTATGTCAGTCAGCGTCTCTTCAGTGAGCGGTAACTTTCTGTTCGCTGCCTTACAGTAAGGAAGAGGTGCAGCCTGCAGCCAAAGTGGCCTCTTTCGCTGATTCACGAGGCGTCTTTCGTTGGTGGCACCGGAATGCGCTTGCAATGTCTGCCTTACTGTAGCCATTTTCTCTGGACGTGCATCTCAAATACTCCAATCCAGACTGTAGGTGATCATCGTCAGTAATCATCTTTGTCCTAAGTATAATGTAGTCAGGACTGCCTAGTTGTGTAGATGGTGTTGAAAACTACTTGCATTCAAGTGGTTTTCTGTACACTGAATGACCAAGCTGGTCTACAGCCTTCGGCCCATCTGAAACACCCAACATGGTAGCTTCCCAACCCTCTCCATCCCGCCAGTAAATCTAATTTTGGGATGGACACTATTCATACGATCGATGAACTGTTGCAGTGTATTTTACTGTTGAGGCTACGTAAGCAAAGTGTCGTCAACGTCCCGTAGGCTGCAGACGGACGCGTGGTAGCAAAATTCAGACCTTGCTCCTGACAGTGCCCCATCATGGTCTTCACGACGGTCGGAGATGGCGTGCTCCCGAGACAGACTCCGAGGACATAGGCCTTAAATCTAACTCCTGAAAACTAATAAAACATTCGCGATTCCAATAATTATGCTCACTCATATTCTGTAAAATGTACTGGTCTTCTTTACACAAGAAATTAACTTTGGGTGAATGTCTCTTCATATCATTTGAAGTCTCCAGACAAACACACTAATTTTAGGTAATTTTAGTACAATACTTTGAATATACAGTATCAAACCACAAGTTTGTGACAGTTATGCTACAGCTTACGTCTGCGAGAACGTGTTGAATAATAATCGTGCGTAATATTTATTTTGCAACCTACATCTTCAATTATTTTCTGGGTGTATTCTAATCTCTGTCTTCACAGTCTTCCTATACCGTTTTTACGCTCTACAGCTCCCTTTAGTATCATGGAAGTTATTCTCCGACGTTCTAACACATGTCCTATCAGCCAGTCTCTTCTTCTTGTCAGTGTTTCCCATATATTCCTTACCTTACCATTTTTGCGGATAAGTCCACCTGATTTTCAACATTCTTCTGTAGCATCACATTTCAAGTACTTCGCCTCCGTTCCGTTCCGGTTTTCCCACAGTCCAAGTATAACTACCATGGTGATGATCCAAATCTACATTCTCACTAACTTCTTCCTCAAATTAAGGCCTATTTTTGATATTAGCAGACCCTTCTTTCCCAGGAGTGCCCTTTTCCCAGTAATAGTCTCATTTTGATGCCCTCCTTGCTCCATCCATTATGGGTTATTTTGCTGCTAGATAGCGGAATTCCCTAACTTGATCTGCTTGGTGATCTTCAATTTTGATAAGTTTCTCGTTGTTCCCATTTCTAATACTTCTCATTCCTTTCGTCTTTCTTCGATTTGCTCTCAGTCCATATTCTGTACTCATTAGAGTGTTCATACCCTATATTTCTTCTTCAGTTTCACAAAGGACAGAAATGTCATCAGCGAATATCGTCACTGCTAACTGATAAACTGTGTGTTTCCTTTGTCAACGCTTGTCTTCCTTTCAGTATATTTACTATCCTTCTAGATGGGTGGGATATAATTCATTACGCCCCACTTAAGTTTCAACAAGAACTCTTTCGATGTGTTTCTTGAACTCGTACCGTCTCATTAGCATAAGAATTTATCATGATGAGTCATTTCTTTCACTTAATATTCGCTCAGAAATGACAAGATTTGTGGTGTTCACTTATGCTGCAGCACACTCCGGGCGCTGCTCACCGCTGTAACGGGATCAATGGCGTACTGTGAGACCAGAGAATGTCGCAGCGCCAGCAGAAGCCTCGGCGGACTCGCCGCGCCGTGCTCGAGGGACTCTGTTGTTTTTCAGATCTCGTTTTATTATCTCTGACGATCATCTTACCTCTGCGCAACTTTTCCAATCTTCTTAATGGAGTACAATCCGAGATCGCCACGAGATTTATGCTGTGCCGCGTCGCAGCCATCCCGTGAGAAAAGGTTTTCATACAGATAACAGGTCAGAGGGTGCTTTTCGCTTTCCTTCAGTTTCTTATCTCGGAGGAGAAAGATGTTTTGAAGCATTTCATTTGTAGTTGATCCCTTTTTGTTTCATGATTTGTGTCTCTGTGTAACGCTGTTTACCTTATTGATAAAATTTGTAAATTTTTTAATTTACGTTCAGTATCTAGGCAATATTATATTAATTTCTGTCATAGTTTTAAGAGCAAAAGTTTTCCGCTTGTTGTCCTTAGTTCTCTTATGCCCCATTCAGAACGTATGAGATTGAATAATTCATGTTATACGTTATAGTTTGATCCAAATAAATAACCGATTACGGCTTCACACTCATCATCGTATCTGTAAGAAAGAAGAGATATTATATTCATCAAGAATTTGTGAAAAGTAAACATAAACCCCGTGCAATCCACAGAGAACAAGCAATCGAATTATCTTAAAAGGAGCAACAGGGCACGGGAAGTATAGTCGAAGTCTGAACCGATTATCATGACGCCTAATACTTAACCCTAATGCGTAATATTTAGCTCTAGAATCACCAAGCATGGGCAAAAACTGTCCTTACATTTTCTTTTATTTAAAAAATCATAAAAAATATCTTTCTATGTTTGTGGACCGTTTTATACTTCTCTTTCACTTTACAAAGTACTACACTGTAAATTTCGTCATTAAAGTTTAAAAATTGGAAATAAAAAATACAGCATTTATGCTCAAGGACATGTTGTGTCTTAGGTTGGTACGACCTGTTCAAATGGTTCAAATGGCTCTGAGCACTATGGGACTCAACTGCTGAGGTTATTAGTCCCCTAGAACTTAGAACTAGTTAAACCTAACTAACCTAAGGACATCACAAACATCCATGCCCGAGGCAGGATTCGAACCTGCGACCGTAGCGGTCTTGCGGTTCCAGACTGCAGCGCCTTTAACCACACGGCCACTTCGGTTGATTGGTTTTGGGGAAGGAGACCAGACAGCGTGGTCATCGCTCTCATCGGATTAGGGAAGGATGGGGAAGGAAGTCGGTCGTGCCCTTTCAGAGGAACCATCCCGGCATTAGCCTGGAGTGATTTAGGGAAATCACGGAAAACCTAAATCAGGATGGCCGGACGCGGGATTGAACCGTCGTCCTCCCGAATGCGAGTCCAGTGTCTTACCACTGCGCCACCTCGCTCGGTGTACGACCTGTGCCCATAATTCAAATTTTGTCTCAGTTTCATTGGTAAAAAAATGGCTCTGAGCACTATGGGACTCAACTACTGAGGTCATAAGTCCCCTAGAACTTAGAACTACTTAAACCTAACTAACCTAAGGACAACACACACATCCATGCCCGAGGCAGGATTCGAACCTGCGACCGTAGCGGTCGCGCAGCTCCAGACTGTAACACCAGAACCGCTCGGCCACCACCGGCCGGCTTTTCATTGGTAACCTTGTCATGCAGTAACTGCAGTAATTTATTTAGAAATCTGCTGTTTCTTCAGGTAAATTTATGGCTAATTCCTTATTACCTTTGTGAACTATCTCCGTTTGTTTATTCGTATTCACAAACTCCTCCAGATGTGGAGTTTGTCGCCATATGTGTAAGAGCAACCATTTCATATACAGGGGTAAATGTCATCTGTAAACGACAATATTCTCTCCAACTGATGAGTGTTTCTTGAAAGTTTTCAATATCCCTTAACCTCTATCTGTTCAAGTGTTTTTATTCCTGTTTTTGAAAGTCCTCATCAAGGATAATAATGTATTACCAGTTATTAGATCAAAGAGGGAACAGGAATTCTGGAAAGCCAGTATATTCAGGTATGGGCAGTATGTTCCTAGTTAGTACAAACTTTGATTGTCCATGTTTTTACCACTGTTGCTTATTATACCTTTTACGAGACACAAATAGTATATTAACTTACACATTTTTGGACACCCTACCCCAGGCTCATCCAAGAATTGCACCCCGCGGGCGCCCGGCAGTGTAGCTCAGCGCCCCGTCCGCGACCGTGTGTCGCTAGTGTCGCCATAGGAGCGACTGCTCTGCGCTGGACTGTCCCGCGGTCAGATCCAACGCAAACAAAATAACAAAATGGCTCTGAGCACTATGGGAATCAACTTCTGAGTTCATTAGTCCCCTAGAACTTAGAACTAGTTAAACCTAACTAACCTAAGGACATCACACACATCCATGCCCGAGGCAGGATTCGAACCTGCGACCGTAGCGGTCTCGCGGTTCCAGACTGCAGCGCCTAGAACCGCTCGGCCACTCCGGCCGGCAAAACAAAATAACAGAGGAAGCGCACCTCTGTAAGAGAGGCCGATGAACCGTAAAGAAAGCAAACCACTTACCGTTTAGGTAACAACTAGTGTTCGTGTGGCAGAATTACTACGCAAAGTTTTAGACAACAATATCCAAAACAAGAATCGAAGAACATCTTAGTTGTTTTCTGACCCACAGTATCATTCTATTAGTACTGCACGTGCACACTCGTCATATATACAATAGGCGTCTTCTGAAAAATATATTAGTTTCTTAAATGAGCTAGAGTCATAAATATTCTATTTTAGAAATAACTTTATGTAAGGGATATAGAGTCTCATTCTTACTCTTAGCAGTTACAAATAAATATTTTTTGTTATACTTCGGACTACATCTCTTTGTATCCCTTTTCAGAGTTTAGAAATCGGATCCTTAGTTTGCTGTTTTGTACGTAATAACTTTAACCGACCAATTTTAAAAACTTATTAAAAATAGAAATAAGGTTATAAAGCTCTTTAATTCTTACAGTCAACATTGTTAAAGAATACAATTAACATTTTACACTTTTTTCCTTTTCGAGGAAACGGTTTTCTCAATGTTTGGTACAATATTCCCTGAGACTGATAACCACAAAGAATTAGTCAAATTTTTTATCGCCAAGTAATGATCGATTCTTAGTTTTAGCAATCTTTAAAAGAGAGAAAAAGCGCTCACAGATATACGTGGAACCAAACATTGAGAGAACTTAGGCCGCGTGCTTGTGCAAAAGAGGATATTTCTCTCGTGGAAAACAGCTGTAAAAGTCATCCAAAGTTTTACACACAAGAAGGCGGTCCTTCAGGCGGATATCGCACTGTAGGTCAATCAGCTCTAGTTGAAGTACTTGTGAGACGTCCTCTGCACGAAGGGAAAACGGACGAACAAATATATCTAAGGCCGATTCAAGCTCACTTATCTCCAAAAATCTGTTTTCAAACCGTTCTTTTAATTCGCAAATGATTGCAACATAATCTGAAAAATCCACATCTTCTTTAACGCTGTCTAGTGCAGGAAAGTGTCCACAATTCTTCTCGCGCAATTGATGCTTGAATCGTCTGCACTAAATCAACGTCATAATGATTTTCGTGTTGGAGTGAAATGTTCAAAGTATTTAAATGACCAGTAAGGTCACTCAAAAAAGCCAAATTCGCCACCCACTTAGGATCACAAAGTAATTCTTCTGGACGTCCTTTCATTTCCAAAAAGGTATTTATTTCGCCCCTCAAAGAGAAAAACCGACGAAGCACCTTTGCTCTGCTCATCTATCTTACTTCGGTGTGGTAGGGGATGTCCGGGTACCCCGCTTCGATATCAGCCAGAAATTCTTTAAATTGGCGATTTGTGAGTCCATGCGAGCGAAGATAATTAACCGTTCGAAGAACTGTGACCATAACATTTTTTATGTTGACAATCTTCACACAGAGTGCCTCCTGGTGTATCAGACAATGGACTGTCGCGAATAAGGAACAGCCAACTTCAGCCATTTTTGACCTCACGTAACTCAGAAATCCAGTGCGTATCCCTCACAGCGCAGGGGCTCCATCCCTTGTTACACTGGTCAGGCGTTCCCATTTTAAACCCATTGACTCTAACAAGTTTTCCACGGCTAGAAAAATATCCAAACCCGAGGTTGTGTCTTTTAATGGTATAAGATAGAGAAATTCTTCGGTGACACACAGATTGTCGTCGACACCTCGAATGAATATGACGAGCTGAGATATGTCCGTGACGTCCGCGGACTGATCAAGAGCGATAAAAAGTGAAATGAAGTTTGCCGCTCTTTCCATTAATTGCTGCTCCATATCTGAGACCATATCTTCGACTCTGTGAGCAACAGTTTGAGGCGAAAGAGCTATTTTTTCAAATTTTTCCTTGAGGTCTGCTGGACAAATACAAGCCGCCGAGTCGACCAGGCAATCCTTGATGAGATTTCCAGCAGCAAAGGGTTTCCCTGCTTTCCCAATTCTCAGCGATCATTTGCAACTTGCGCACAAACTTTTCCCACCTGTTTCCTGCTAGTACCACGCCAAGAAAGAACATACAATTAATTTTGTACAATCCTATTTTTAAAACATTTTTATCACTTTAACAATTAATTGTTTCATTCATTGAAACTCAAATAAAAAACTAACTAAAAAGATTGCTGTTAGATGCGTTTTCCCCCAGTTCCGCTGAAAAGGACAGCGATGTGTCGTCGCAAAATAAATTTTTATCTATTGCAATATTTGCGTACAGCGGCATGGCGAGGCTCGGTGGGCGGTCTGCATGGCCAGCTAAGCGACACGGCTGGGCCACTGCGACAACATACGAATTCGCCCGGGGCGCTGGCCGCTGGCGATCGCGGGCGGTAGCGCCCCAGGGGCACAGTTTGGACGAGCCTGCCCTATACGTTAGAAACATTACGTTATTAGTTATGATGTCATTGAGCACTTGCACATTGATTTAACATTGGAAACACAACCACTTAAAATAAATATGTATTACAAGATTTAAAGCCTACTGTACCCTGGGAAAATTTTGCACTTGGGTGATGCTACATGTGAGCAAAATAATTTGCTGCTCCTAGGGTTAATTACGGACATAAGTTACAAAGATGAGCGGCAGTGGTGGTGGTGGAAAGAAAGCTGACAGCATTTAATAAAAAAATATTTATTAAGGGTAACTTCAAAAAATGGTTCAAATGGCTCTGAGCACTATGCGACTCAACTTCTGAGGTCATCAGTCGCCTAGAACTTAGAACTAATTAAACCTAACTAACCTAAGGACATCACACACATCCACGCCCGAGGCAGGATTCGAACCTGCGACCGTATCGGTCACGCGGATTAAGGGTAACTAAATGCCAGAAAGTGCAGACTTGCAAGACTCATTCTGCTGTGTACGTAACCATATGGTCCACATCAGTATCACGACACAGCGCCACCTAGCAGATCGTCTTCACGTCAGCAGTCGCTGCCTAGATGCCAGTCACATGCTCAATTTCTATTTCTGCTACAGGTTCTTCAGACAGATGCATCCGCCGATAGTGTTGTCAGTCGCCACAGAGGGCGCTGACACCAGGAGCTACTTTCTGCTTTCGTTGAAGAGATCGCAGCTGCGCGATTACTCCTCTGTTCGTGAATAAATGGAGATACACATCTATACTCAACTAATAGCGGGTCCTGTTCAGACTGTTCCAATTGGAGTTCCTGTCGCAGTTCGCCAGGCAATAGTCCCAAGTCTACAATTAAAGCCGCCAATGCAGATCAACACCTGCCGCTGTAATAGGAAGCCACTATTTAGGAGTGTCCGTAGGAGGGTTAAATGTGTCTAGTGAAATTCAAAGACTGGGACCTCTGCTGTTCCCGATCTATATAAATGACCTGGGTGACAATCTGAGCAGTTCTCTTAGGTTGTTCGCAGATGATGCTGTAATTTACCGTCTAGTAAGGTCATCCGAAAACCAGTATCAGTTGCAAAGCGATTTAGAAAAGATGGTGTGGCAGGTGGCAGTTGACGCTAAATAACGAAAAGTGTGAGGTGATCCACACGAGTTCCAAAAGAAATCCGTTGGAATTCGATTACTCGATAAATAGTACAATTCTCAAGGCTGTCAATTCAACTAAGTACCTGGGTCTTAAAATTACGAACAACTTCAGTTGGAAAGACCACATAGATAATATTGTGGGGAATGCGAGCCAAAGGTTGCGTTTCATTGGCAGGACACTTAGAAGATGCAACAAGTCCACTAAAGAGACAGCTTACACTACACTCGTTCGTCCTCTGTTAGAATATTGCTGCGCGGTGTGGGATCCTTACCAGGTGGGATTGACGGAGGACATCGAAAGGGTGCAAAAAAGGGCAGCTCGTTTTGTATTATCACGTAATAGGGGAGAGAGTGTGGCAGATATGATACGCGAGTTCGGATGGAAGTCATTAAAGCAAAGACGTTTCTCGTCGCGGCGAGATCTATTTACGAAATTTCAGTCACCAACTTTCTCATCCGAATGCAAAAATATTTTGTTGAGCCCAACCTACATAGGTAGGAATGATCATCAAAATAAAATAAGAGAAATCAGAGCTCGAACAGAAAGGTTTAGGTGTTCGTTTTTCCCGCGCGCTGTTCGGGAGTGGAATGGTAGAGAGATAGTATGATTGTGGTTCGACGAACCCTCTGCCAAGCACTTAAATGTGAATTGCAGAATAGTCATGTAGATGTAGATGTAGACAACTGTCATAGACAACAGTTCAAAAAAGCAGACTGGATAGTTACGTTCGATGTGTCAGACTAGTTCACATGTAGGGCTTAGCATCCAGTGTCACGCACCTCGCAACACTCAGAGCTCATTATGCTGTATACATTATTTTAATAAATGTTTATTACATGTTTCATATTGTGTTCCCGATATTAATTGTTTTAGGGACAATGCCCTGTAAAATGAAATACGCGTATGGGATTTCTGGCCGGGAGTCCACTTCTGGGACGTTCGACAGCCTGGTGCAGGTCTTTGTATCTGGCGCAACTTCGGTGACCTCCACGTTACTGATGATGAAATGATGATAACTGCGGTGTCGTCAGAAGAGCGAGGCGGCACAGTAAGGTTGATATCTAGCAATCGCTGCAAGCCACATTAACGAATAGACGACACTGTTGTAACCACACCCATAAGACTTTCACTATGCCGCCGCAATCTCTCTTCCACTTGTGGCCGAGTACAGTACAGCTCATCCCAGTCTGCGATCACTGAATAAGAAGCTAGCTGTGTAATCTATGTATTAGGTAGACCTCTACGTGAAAGTTATTGTTAACAATACTCTGAGCGGGAGACTTGTATTTTGTCTATATGAAGTGATACATTAATGTTAAGAGATAGTTCTAAATACTCATGACATTCCTGTAGAAATGGGTTGTACAACGGTAAGTAACTTTTCTTACCTATTTTACAAATAAAGGAATCCATAATTGTAGTGAGCAGCGTATTTTCGTCTGGTACAACAAGGACAATGCACACATCCATGATAAATGGAGGAAATCCCCGACTCAGCTGGGAATCGAACCCAGAACTCCGCGATCGAGAATCAGCAATGTTAACCACATGATCAGCAGCTGCTGACATAACAATCCGTGAGCAAATTAGTTCAAGCGTGCAAGTCCAGCAACAATTATCCTGTGATAGGGTGCTCGCTTCCTGCTACCTTGGATGTTGAATGCTAGGTTTGCTTTAGTGAGTATGACACATGCATTTGACAATACCATAATAAGTAAAATGGTGTTGTATGTGATAAAATGTCGTGCAGTAGTAACCTTGTGAACGTACTGAAAGAGTGTTATTTCATTACAGAGATTTACACTGATGTGCCAAAACATTATGATGCTACCGTCGTGATCATATATGGTAACTGGTTAGAGGACCGCAACCCTACAAGTATTCGACAACCCTTTTGACGTTGACGCCTCATCACAAAACGTGGACGTTGGAGGTTTGCCGGCTCTGTAAAGAAGAACATCTGACGACAGAGTACAACGCTAGAGCAGGCACAAGTTCCCATGTAACTACTGGGGCAAAGGAGATTCGGAGACAATTTTGGCTGGTTGGGAAGTAGACTAAACAATGAGGTCATCAGTCCCATCAGTTTAGGGAAGGATGGGGAAGGAATTCATCCATGTGCGTTTCAAAGGAACCATCCTGGCAGTGGCCTGAAGCCATTGACGTAAATCACGAAAAACTAAATAAGTTTGGCTGGATGTGGGTTTGAACCTTCATCCTCCTAAATCCCAGTCCAGTGTGCTAACTGTTGCGCTACCTCATTCAATTGGGACAATGTGTTAGTGTGGGTTGCATACATTCAAGGGAAAACTTGATTGCTGTATCACCCCTTAACCTATCGTTCTGCTCAGTGGATTATGACCCCCTGGGGTTATGACCCTCTGAGGATAATCGATCCTTCCGAGAAATCCCCCACATCTCCCCCTCCCACTCTTCCTCCTCCACCCTTCTGGAAACATCCAACTGGCCCCCCTCCCCCTCGCCGACAAAAGTACACTTTTAGACCTGAGTTATTCGAATACCCTTTCAAACTCCATCATTTTGATTCACCAATTAATTAAATTGATCAATTAATTAACCATCTCCTCCCGCCCTCCACATCTTCCCTCCTCCCTCACCTGAAACTGACTGGTAAAAGAGTCAGTTGATTGGTTATTTGGCGGGAAGTCAATAGCAATGTATGGAATATTGTTTAAACAATTTCTGGTAGACAAGGCAGTGTGTGGAATATCATTTATTTAAACAGTTTATTTGATACAAGGTAGTATGTGGAATATAGTTTGTTTGTTTATTTAAGTAATTTGGTGGGAAATTGATTGCAGTGTACGGAACATTATATTAACAATTTGTGGTAGACAAGGCAATGTGTAGAGTATTATTTATTTAAAAATTTCATGGGATGCAAGACAGTATTTGGAATATAATTTATCTATTTATTTAAAGAACTTCTCAGTAAATTGTCTGCAGTGTATGAAATACTGTTTATTTAAACATTTTGAGACTGACGAGGCAGTATGGAATATTTAAACAATTGTGGCGCTTTCTTTTCCTGATCGCACAAGGAATACCATCATGAAATGGATGTCAACATAACTCACCACACGTCTCCTCCTGTTGGGTACGCCATTTTCCAGGTGCAAGTCTTTCGATTTGACGCCATTAAGGTGACTTGCGCGTCGATGGTGATGAAATGATGATGATAAGGACAACACAGCACCAAGTCCCTGAGCATGGAAAATCTCCAACCCATCCGGCAATCAAACCCGGGCCCTTAGGACTGACATTCTGTTGCACTGACCACTCAGCTACTAGGGGCTGAAACCACATGTAATTATAATGTTAAAAATCTTTTGCACCGACCACAGAGCGTTGCGCTCTCACACCCTGACCACTTCCATGGGTTGCACCACATGCCAGTGTTGGTTGGTTGGTTGGTTTTTGGGGGAAGAGACCAAACAGCGAGGTCATCTGTCTCATCGGATTATGGAGGGAAGTCGGCCGTGCCATTTAAGAGGAACCATCCCGGCATTTGCCTGGAGCGATTTAGGGAAATCACGGAAAACCTAAATCAGGATGGCCGGACGCGGGATTGAACCGTCGTCCTCCCAAATGCGAGTCCAGTGTGCTAACCACTGCGCCACCTCGCTCGGTACATGCCAGTGTCAGAGAGGTTACACTATACCTGCTCGGGGCCCTGCAACCCATTGGCTACTGCACAACCAGCCACCTCATCTGGTGCACAGACATGATGTTGCTCTAATCTTCTGTTGGCGGCAACCCTTTGATATTTGATACCCATGAAATCTCCCTCCCTCCCTCCCTCCCTCTCTCTCTCTCTTTCTCATTGCTGCTTCCTGTTTGTGTGAATCTATGTATGCAAACACGGACAGACCAAGATGAACCAGAGTAGATCCAAGTTAGTGTTCGAGTGTGGATCCATCAAATGTTATATCCGAAGCGATGTTCAGATATGGATCCACAATACAACATGTCTGGGATAGGATTCGATGGGGCATCCACTGTGTGTTACATCCAGAGCGATGTTCAGAGGGATCCACGGTAAATTATGTCCAGAATAGGGTTTGAAGGTGGATCCATCATGTGTTACATGCAGAGATGTGTCCAGTGGGTGTCCACTCACTATAGAATATGTGCTGGAGATGACTGGATGTATTCGAGTACGGTGCTATACTATACCATCCAACCAAAAAAATGGTAAATTTGTGCTAGGTGCTGATGATTGTACTATCTACTACAAAAGATTTTAAATACATGGTGAAATTGATGTCATGATCGCATGGCCAGAAGTGACATAAAATCGATAAAATTGCGAAACTTGATGGAAAATTTGTACAAATAGAGGGAAAGTACGCAAAAATGCGAGGAAATTGAAGGGGAATGAGAGAGTGTTTGTATATATTCTGCTTGGTGCAGGAAAATTCTTGTACATGGGAACGAGTATGTGACAGCGAGAGGAATGCAAGAAAAATTTAACATGTAAGCATTGAGACTCAGGCAAACAGTCATCTTTCGTCGACAGCTATAAGATGGCTGGAGCAGAGTGTTTAACGCGGATAACCATCAAATGTGAAGTAATAAAGTTCTATATGTCAGATCACAAGTGCACAAGGTGCGACCCCAGAGTTATTGGTAAGCACCTTATATACAGGGTGATTCAAAAAGAATACCACAACTTTAGGAATTTAAAACTCTGCAACGACAAAAGGCAGAGCTAAGCACTATCTGTCGGCGAATTAAGGGAGCTATAAAGTTTCATTTAGTTGTACATTTGTTCGCTTGAGGCGCTGTTGACTAGGCGTCAGCGTCAGTTGATGCTAAGATGGTGACCGCTCAACAGAAAGCTTTTTGTGTTATTGAGTACGGCAGAAGTGAATCGACGACAGTTGTTCAGCGTGCATTTCGAAAGAAGTATGGTGTTAAACCTCCTGATAGGTGGTGTATTAAACGTTGGTATAAACAGTTTACAGAGAATGGGTGTTTGTGCAAAGCGAAAAGTTCTGGACGGCCGAGAACGAGTGATGAAAATGTAGCACGCATCCAGCAAGCATTTGTTCGCAGCCCAGGAAAATCGACTCGCAGAGTTAGCAGAGAGCTGCAAATTCCACAATCAACTGTATGGAGAGTCCTACGAAAAAGGTTAGTTATGAAACCTTATCGTCTGAAATTTTGAACGTCAACTACCCGAGGCGATGGATCGGCCGCCATGCAGCCCGTGACAGAGCACTTCATCACTGGCCTCCAAGAAGCCCTGATCTTACCCCCTGCGATTTTTTCTTATGGAGGTATGTTAAGGATATGGTGTTTCGGCCACCTCTCCCAGCCACCATTGATGATTTGAAACGAGAAATAACAGCAGCTATCCAAACTGTTACGCCTGATATGCTACAGAGAGTGTGGAACGAGTTGGAGTATCGGGTTGATATTGCTCGAGTGTCTGGAGGGGGCCATATTGAACATCTCTGAACTTGTTTTTGAGTGAAAAAAAACCTTTTTAAATACTCTTTGTAATGATGTATAACAAAAGGTTATATTATGTTTCTTTCATTAAATACACATTTTTAAAGTTGTGGTATTCTTTATGAATCACCCTGTATTTCTATGAAGTGTCCTTAGATAAAGAGCTTTGTATTACCAGCTGGGGTGAATGCAATATACCATTACAGAATGAATCACGTGTTAGACTCTTTATTAGTTTATTTAGCTCTTTTAAACCCTAACAAACAGTATTTACAATGTGCTTTTCTGTGCTCTCCACCAATAACAATGTAGTTGTGTCTGCTAACAAATACCTTACAGAAGAGTTACTCTTTGGTTTTTAACAACATTCTACTGCATGTCTACTGAGGTAATTGTGATACATGCAAGTTAACTGCTGTCTTTGATGCTTTCCTCGAAGCCTCTAACCTGGCATGGACCTGCATTAAGGGATGATAGAAAGAGGATGGAGTAATCAGTTGAGAGGGTTTGTAATGAGGAATGATTTAATGGTAGAGTGGTGTTGCATTCTAGAGAGAGGGAGATCTTGCTGCAGGTCATATATATCATGCATTTAACCATTTTTTTCTGTTGCTTTCTCAGGGTGCAATAGTTGTTTGGTAGAACTTGTAATCGACTTGTAATCGACTTGTATGCAACTGCATGTCCTGTGTGTGATTTATAGTGGTATCTACCTGCGATCTTTAACAGCAAACGTCTCCATACCACACTCAGCAGAGGGCTTCCAACACACATGTGGTGAATCAATTGATGGAAAACCTATTTCAGCGCCTTCTCAAGACGAATGGAGATGAATGCAAAGTACTCCATTCCTCTGCCACATCTTCGACATAAATCGAGTCTTTAGTTTCATAACTGCCATGATTCTGTCACTGACAGGTATTTGTGAGGTACTGCAAACAATATGTAGACATTTACTTGACAGTTGCCCTGTTTACAGGGTTAGGGCAGCATGGTGTGTAATTCCACATGTCGAACACCACTGCTAAGTGTTTATCTGATTCCTTGTAAGAGGTATTCCCATTGCTGAAGAGCATTCTATATGACTGATGTGTGAGTAGTATAATGTCTGAAACATAATTGGATGTGAATAGTTGGTGCTATATACCTCTGGAAAGCCGTGCATTTATCACAAAGATACACTACGTTTTTCTTTGTTGTAGAAGGAAGAAGCTTTGTCATTTAAAAGTTGTCTCCATAGTGAGTGAGATATAAAACTTGAAGGGTGGATATATACCAGATGTTGGACAAATATGCCCTCCATTAGAGCATTACACTCCACATGACTAATATTTTGGAAACCACATGGCTTTAACATTATAGCATATTTAAGTGTAGCCTTAGGGTTGCATGTGTTTATGTTCTAGAGTCATTTCTCTCTTGCCAATATCTTCTTGGTACTGACCTCTGACACAAGAACAACACTTTAGAATTGATAGCCCAATTGATTTACGTAAAATGCTTCAAATTCCATCTATTTGGATTTCCATCATGCATAAACCACCCATTTCTTCTTAACCATCATCAACACACTCATATCTACTATACACCGATAAGGGGTGTTAACATCCCTGATAAGTGTGCATCTGGAGAGATCTTGTGCACTTGGTTGGGTGCTATGAGTAAGACTGGTGCAGAACATCCTTCGCTGCACAGCAGTTATGGACTCAGTTCACTCTATTCCTTCACAAGACACGGATTGTAGCGGGTATAGTAGCCTCCTACTTCTGGTCAGCTGCAAATTAAATCAGTGACAGTGTTGTAAGGAGGGTTGGTCAAAGACAATGCAGGGAGATCTTTCAATTTCCAACTTTATCCTGAGAATGCGAGAATACCCTGCGCCTCCCTTCCACATTGGGAAAGATGGCCAATCATAATCGTAAATTACAGACTATGTTCGAAGTGTTAGAGGTATGTAGATATTCTAACTGCATCAGTACAGGACAGTGTCCAGTGTACTTTGGCGTGTATGTCCGAGAATTAACGATGAATGGACGTACTGCACAGTCATTTACAATCCAGTATATGGTACATGCGAAGTAAAGGAGGAGTGGTTTAACGATGATACAGCAACTGGGAATAATGCTGCCATGTTAATCGTCCGCATTAAAATTATGGAAAAACTGGTAAAATTGCTAAAATGGATTGCACTCTCAACTGTGGTGCTCATTACAGTACTTTGTTCCATATCTGTGGTGTCTTTTCCATCCCATTCAACCACTGGTACACTGTTTATCACCACATCATGATTGACTGACACTACTTGTTTGAGATGGAGAAAGTTTTGGTGGGGGCAACACTTTCCAGGGATGGCCAGCACAGAAATAGTGATCATGTTCATGGCTGCAATATAAGGAATTAATGATTCTGGTCTCCTCGAAACATTACACCTATGCATATGCTACTCCATCACTGTGAAACACGAAATGAAATGTAGAGATCATCACCTTCAGGCAGCTATTTGGAAATGCTCCACAATGCTGCAAACGCTTCCACTCTCCATACGCTGCGATGTCTTCCAGATTTTTGACAACAAGAAACACTTCCTCTGTCTTTTATTTCAACTATCCTGCATGTTGTTGGAGTAGCATAGTTTACACCATGCCTGGCATGGAGTTCAAAGTCATGGTGGAAAAACCATGGCAGTGCACAAAGCTGTAGTCTTACACTGCTTGGATGTGTTACAGCAGAAAACAGGTATACAGGTCTCCTTTGGACTGCAGTACTAATGTGTAGCTTCGGGACATACCACACTGCAGTCGCAAAATCCTCATCCTTCTTCCAGTTCATACACCATGCCTGGCATGGAGTTCAAAGTCATGGTGGAAAAACCATGGCAGTGCACAAAGCTGTAGTCTTACACTGCTTGGATGTGTTACAGCAGAAAACAGGTATACAGGTCTCCTTTGGACTGCAGTACTAATGTGTAGCTTCGGGACATACCACACTGCAGTCGCAAAATCCTCATCCTTCTTCCAGTTCATATGTGATGTGGAGTCTTCCAAATTTTCGTAATAAGAAACACCACTGTTACTGCTCTTACTGTCATTCCTATTAACTTGTGTTGCTGGAGGATGCTTCTTTTAGTGCTGGTCTTACACATTGCACATGTCTCGCAGTGTTATGACAACATGTTTCCCATTTCAACTAAGTGGTCAAAACACAGTCCTATCGCATTAAGTTCATCCTGTTTCTCCAGGGGTTTCAGAAGGTGGCAGATATAGTGCTCTCCAACTTCCACGCAGTTCTGACTTAAATTAGAACAATCACATGGGAAAAGCTGCAGTTATGGCAGAGCAGAGACTAAGGAACAGTTACAAGATGCAGGGGGACTGTTTAAAACCATGCTGGAGTTTTGCTGATTGATGTCCTTAGGTGACCCGTTGTGAGATATGAGAGTGCCATGAATATGACTCATCAGTGTCTGTAATCGTTAAAAGACATCTCCATAGGATCCATCGTGAGTATGTGGTTTCTACCAGAAAGCATAGCACTATGGATCTGAAAGCTAGTGTACTGGTCATAGGATTTTGTACATTTCTTATGACTTCAACATTTAATCATTCTCAATAAACCATCTTCCCTCGCCTATAACACTCTGAGTATATCGTAGACATCTGTTATTCTCTACATGGTATCGAAATAGAATGCATTACAAATACTCTTTGTTAGCATAGGAAATATCTAGCAGTGACGTGGAGTTGTAAATATCAGCTCAATACCATGTTCCTTAGCTGGATCACTTCCTAAATTTGGTGATAAGGGTAATTTTATCACGAGCTCATATCGCTGACAAAGTGCACAAACACTTTTGGTCTGTTAATAGATCTCCCAAAATCACTATCTATATTGAATGTTGTAATATTTGCGTGGAACACCACTTCATTCAGAAACAATACCATACCTCGATCTATAGAGCATGTATAGTTTCAACATGGATATTGTTAGCGATACTTGTGTGTGCCTGTAGACTGAAGACGGCATTTTATGCTGTATAACAGTATCATGGTCGTTGCGATAGTGTTTCTAACATCTGGTCGCTTATAAGACGATTACATCTCCCTTCCTAAGACACACTGGTACCATTTTCAAGAGAAACAGATGGGGCATGTCTATCCATAGCGCATTTTCTCTCAGTATTGTTTGGTGCCACCAGCATTCAGTTACTGGGGAAGTATTATACTTAGTAGGGGATGTGTGATAGATTCGCTGTGATTAGCAGGCGCATAAAGTTTACATTGGGATATAGAGGTACTGTGGTAATTCTTCGAACACGTGCAAATAAAATGACTATGTGGGGTCATGAGGGAGGTATGGATTTGACGTGGGAGACTGCGATTTGAGAGACTGCAACTTCAATGCATCGACAGACATATGGAGGGATGAAGGATTTTATGTGGAAAATTATGTCAACTCATAAGATGGATATAGATATTGGTATTTCCAGAGCCACAGCCATCAGGAGGAGGTTTTCCGATATTTTGCTCTTCGTCAAATGTCATCGGATTGGGGGTGAAATCGTAATATTTAACTGCAATTGTTGTTGCTGTTGTTGTCTTCAGTCCTAAGACTGGTTTGATGCAGCTCTCCATGCTACTCTATCCTGTGCAAGCTTCTTCATCTCCCAGTACTTACTGCAACCTACATCCTTCTGAATCTGCTTAGTATATCCATCTCTTGGTCTCCCTCTACGATTTTTACCGTCCACGCTGCCCTCCAATGCTAATTTTGTGATCCCTTGATGCCTCAGAAGATGTCCTACCAACCGATCCCTTCTTCCAGTCAAGTTGTGCCACAAACTCCTCTTCTCCACAATTCTATTCAATACCTCCTCATTAGTTATGTGATCTAACAATTTTCTGTATTCTTCTGTAGCACCAAATTTCGAAAGCTTCTATTCTCTTCTTGTCCAAACTATTAATCGACCATGTTTCAGTTCCATACATGGCTACACTCCATACGAATACTTTCAGAAACGACGTCCTGACACTTAAATCTATACTCGATGTTAACAAATTTCTTTTCTTCAGAAACGCTTTCCTTGCCATTGCTAGTCTAAATTTTATATCCTCTCTACTTCGACCATCATCAGTTATATTGCTCCCCAAATAGCAAAACTCCTTTATTACTTTAAGTGTCTCATTTCCTAATCTAATTCCCTTAGCATCACCCGACTTAATTCGACTACATTCCATTATCCTCGTTTTGCTTTTGTTGATGTTCAACCTATATCCTCCTTTCAAGACACTGTCCATTCCGTTCAACTGCTCTTCCAAGTCCTTTGCTGTTTCTGACAGAATTACAATGTCATCGGCGAACCGCAACGTTTTTATTTCTTCTCCATGGATTTCAATACCTACTCCGAATTTTTCATTTGTTTCCTTTACTGCTTGCTCAATATACATATATAATAACATAGGGGACAGGCTACAACCCTGTCTCACTCCCTTCGCAATCACTGCTTCCCTTTCATGTCACTCGACTCTTCTTACTGCCATCTGGTTGCTGTACAAATTGTAAATAGCCTTTCGTTCCCTGTATTTTACCCCTGCCACCTTCAGAATTTGAAAGAGATTATTCCAGTCAAAATTGTCGAAAGCTTTCTCTAAGTCTACAAATGCTAGAAATCTATTTTGTAAGATAAGTCGTAGGGTCAGTATTGCCTTACATGTTCCAACATTTCTGCGGAATCCAAACTGATCTTGCCCGAGGTCAGCTTCTACCAGTTTTTCCATTCATCTGTAAAGAATTCGGGTTAGTATTTTGCAGCTGTGACTTATTAAACTGATAGTTCGGTAATTTTCACATCTGTCAACACCTCCTTTCTTTGGGATTGGTATTATTATATTCTTCTTGAAGTCTGAGGTTATTTCACCTGTCTCATAAATCTTGCTCACCAGATGGTAGAGTTTTGTCAGCACTGGCTCTCCCAAGGCCGTCCATAGTTCTAATGGAATGTTGTCTACTCCTGGGGCCTTGTTTCGACTCAGGCCTTTCAGTGCTCTGTCAAACTCTTCACGCAGTATCGTATCTCTCATTTCATCTTCATCTACATTCACTTCCGTTTCCATAATATTGTACTCAAGTACATCGCCCATGTATAGAACCTCTATATACTCCTTCCACCTTTCTGCTTTCCCTTCTTTGCTTAGAACTAGGTTTCCATCTGAGCTCTTGATATTCATACAAGTGGTTCTCTTTTCTCCAAATGTCTCTCTAATTTTCCTGTAGGCAGTATCTATCTTACCCCTAGTGAGACAAGCCTCTACATCCTTACATTCGTCCTCTAGCCATCCCTGCTTAGCCATTTTGCACTTCCTGTCGATCTCATTTTTGAGACGTTTGTATTCCTATTTGCCTCCTTCATTTACTGCGTTTTTATATTTTCTCCTTTCATCAATTAAATTCAATATTTCTTCTGTTACCCAAGGATTTCTACTAGCCCTCGTCTTTTTACCTACTTGATCCTCTGCTGCCTTCACTACTTCATCCCTCAGAGCTACCCATACTTCTTCTACTGTATTTATTTCCCCTGTTGGTGTCAATTGTTCCCTTATGCTCTCCCTGAAACTCTGTACAACCTCTGGTTTAGTCAGTTTATCGATGTCCCATCTCCTTAAATTCTCACCTTTTTGCAGTTTCTTCAGTTCTAATCTACAGTTCATAACCAATAGATTTTGGTCAGAGTCCACATCTGCACCTGGAAATGTCTTACAATTTAAAACCTGGTTCCTAAATCTCTGTCTTACCATTATAAAATCTATCTGATACCTTTTAGTATCTCCAGGATTCTTCCATTTATACAACCTTCTTTTATGATTCTTGAAGCAAGTGTTAGCTATGATTAAGTTGTGCTCCGTGCAAAATTCTACCAGATGGCTTCGTCTTTCATTTCTCTCCCCCAATCCATATTCACCCACTATGTTTCCTTCTCTCCCTTTTCCTACTCTCAAATTCCAGTCATGCATGACTATTACATTTTCGTCTCCCTTCACTATCTGAATAATTTCTTTTATCTCATCATACATTTCATCATCTGCAGAGTTAGTTGGCATATAAACTTTTACTACTGTAGTAGGTATGGGCTTCGTGTCTATCTAGGCCACAATAATACGTTCACTATGCTGTCTGTAGTAGCTTACCCACACTCCTATTTTTTTATTCATTATTAAACCTAGTCCTGCATTACCCCTATTTGATTTTGTATTTATAATCCTATATTAACCTGACCAAAAGTCTTGTTCCTCCTACCATCGAACTTCACTAATTCTCACTATATCTAACTTTAACTTACCCATTTCCCTTTTTAAATTTTC
This sequence comes from Schistocerca nitens, assembly GCF_023898315.1. Classification (NCBI taxonomy): domain Eukaryota; kingdom Metazoa; phylum Arthropoda; class Insecta; order Orthoptera; family Acrididae; genus Schistocerca; species Schistocerca nitens. The sequence continues at coordinate 485,258,468 of NC_064614.1, read as the reverse complement.
TAACCTACCTGCCCTATTAAGGGATCTGACATTCCACGCTCCGATCCTTAGAACGCCAGTTTCCTTTCTCCTGATAATGACGTCCTCTTGAGTAGGCCCCACCCAGAGATCCGAATGGGGGACTATTTTACCTCCGGAATATTTTACCCAAGAGGACGCCATCATCATTTAACCATACAGTAAAGCTGCATGCCCTCGGGAAAAATTACGGCTGTAGTTTCTCCTTGCTTTCAGCTGTTCGCAGTACCACAACAGCAAGGCCGTTTTGGTTAGTGTTACAAGGCCAGATCAGTCAATCATCCAGACTGTTGCCCCTGTAACTACTGAAAAGGCTGCTGCCCCCTTCAGTTACCCCACGTTTGTCTTGCCTCTCAACAGATACCCATCCGTTGTGGTTGCACCTATGGTACGGCCATCAGTATCGCTGAGGCACGCAAGCCTCCCCACCAATGGCAAGGTCCATGGTTCATGGGGGGCAATTACAATGATAAATATATTACTAGTTTCCTAAGACGACACCCTCTGGCATGCAGGGTGCATGGTGGCAGTAGCCTATGGCCAGAACGAATTGGCATTCCGTGCTTAAGGCTCTCATAAGCGGTGGGCACAAAGAAAAGTTCCAACTACCTGGACGGTCTGTTCTTGCCCACAGCTACAGGGGCAAGTCCTGGCGACAACGCTCTCTGGTTGGGTGAATAGGGAACTAATTATTAGTACATGTTCAGCAGATGACGGTTCAAACCCGCGTCCGGCCAACCTGATTTAGGTTTTCCGTGATTTCCCTAAATCGCTCCAGGCAAATGCCGGGATGGTTCCTTTGAAAGGGCACGGCCGACTTCCTTCCCCTTCCAACATGTTCAGCAGCCATCGTGATCACATTTATTGCAAGTATTCTCCATGGATATTTGAGATGATTCACTATGGCGAGTGTTTGTGTTGGACATATTAATAACATCTGAATTCCAACCACTCTGGTCATTCTGGACACCCTCCATAACCAGGTGTTCCTCTCCAAATGCTGAGTCCAGCTGCAGACCAGGCACTATCACTAAGATGCAATGCATGGCATCTGGCCATGGGCAGTGTGTGTGGTCACTAGGACATCATTAGTGTGTGGATGTACAAGTGTTTCAGCAATCTCCAACATCTAGCCATGACAACTGATGCTACTACAGATTTGATCACAGTTTAAGTGTGTCGTGTTTAGTGCTTCTCAATACATCGCAGTGGACTCTGTCTTGCAATGGTATTTGTTGTTGCTGACTCCATCTTGTTACACAGTAGGCTCTTCCTCCTCCTTCCAAATGTAGTGGAGAGAATTATCTTAGGGGTTATATAGTCCTTTAAAAAGCCCAATTGCAATGTCAAACTCTTGATTGATCAATTTATTGTTTCAGATGGTGGTATTGCGAGCGTGCAGCTGTCCAGCCTCTTCTGCAAATTTCTTAAGGACATAGCATGCAGCAGAGCTGAAATTTGAATTTTTCAGCTATGTCTGACAAAATGGACTTCCTACCAAATGAATTAACTGTGGCAATATCCACCAACAGGAGGCAAGGGAAAAAGTCCAGTAGGGTTTGAAAACCAGATGGTTGTGGGAGCAAATCCCACCAAATATACCAGTCCTAGTATCCACCAATAGGATGGAAGAAAAAAAACTGACTACACACAAAGGGTAACAATTTAATTAATTAGTCAGTCAATCTGATACAGTAAGGGAATATTTCCAAGGTATCTATAGCTGGGGGGGGGGGGGGGGGGGCTCTACCAGGTACCCACTACTTTGTTCAGACAAAGTGCAAAAGATTCTTTTCTGTGCAGTGAGTTATGTTGACACTGATTTTGTGATAGTATTCCCTGTGTGATGGGGATAAAGTTCCGTAATTGTTTAAATATTCCAATCTGCCTCGTCACCCTCAAAATGTTTAAATAAACAGTATTCCATACACTGCAGCCCATTTACCAACAAATTATTTATGTAAATAAATCAACTATATTCCAGATACTGCCTTGCATCCCATAAACTGTTTAATAATCAATACTCCACATATTGCCTTGTGTACCAGACATTGTTTAAGCAATATTCCCTACCCTGCTATCGATTTCCCGCCAAATACCCAATCAACTGGGTACTTTCCCTACCAATTTCCAGTTGGAGAGGGGAAGGGGGAGTGGGGCAGGTGGGAGGGGAGGGGTTAGTTAATTGATCACTTTGTTAATTAGTCAATCAGATTGATAGAGTGGGAGGGGAATATTCGAATAACTCAGGCCTAAAGGTGTGCTTGTATTAGCAAGGTGGTAAGTGGGGGAGAGTTGGAGGTTTCCAGAGTGGTGGGGGAGGATGAGGGGGAGGGGAAGGTGGAGGAGTTCTGAAGTTTCTTGGAAGGATGGATTATCCTCAAGAGGGCTGTAAGTCAACCCCAGAGGGTCATAATCCACTTAACAGAGCAAGTTAAGAGGAGGGGAGGGGGTCATAAAATAACAAGTTTGTCCCTGAATGTTTGCAACCCACAGCAACGAATTGTCTCAGAATCCCCTTTGCCGTACTACTCATTTAGACTTAAAGAAATAGTCAATTGCTATTGCTATGGGCATCGTAGAGATCAGATTGTAGATCAATGGAGTTGTGTTGCCTGGTCAAACGAATCACATTTTCTGTTACAGCAGGTTGAAGGTCATGTAGAGATAAACTATCATCCAGGCAACTGTTTGAAACAGGCACTGTGATGGGGACACCGACTAGATGGGGCAGTATTAAGGTTTGGGAAACATTTACCTGAGCTTCCATAAGACCTGTGGCAATAATTGGAGGTAGCATAATAGCATGGAATGTTGCTGTGCCCACAATCCACCAGTCCATAATTTATGGTAATTGCTTCATTTGCGTGTTGTCATCTGGAGCCATATACCTTCGGTAACCTGTCAAGGATATGTGGAATCTTTGCGTTGTAGAATCACTTCTGGGTTGTGTTCTAAAGGTGTACATATCCTATGAAACAGATGATCATATATTTACGTAGGCTTCCACGGCCAGAGTCAGTTGATATAAAAATTTTCTATGTATCTTACCGCGTCATGGCGTAAAAAAAGTATACTATAGAAACCAACGTTTCGTCCACGGTTACAATGGCCTTTTTCTGGGCCTGCTGGTGAGTAGGCATAGAAGAAAGCAACTGTAAATGCGGCAGAAACGTTGGTTTCTCCAGTATTCTTTTTTTTACACAGTACGATACTCAGAGAACTTTTACGTCAGTTGGTCATAAAGCTTTGTCTCATCATTGTATGTTGAAAGTAGTAAGTATTTATGAAACTTTCTGGCAGATTAAAACTGTCTGCCAGACCGAGACTCGAACTCGGGACCTTTGCCTTTCGCGGGCAAGTGCTCTAGCAACTGAGCTACCCAAGCACGACTCACGCCCCGTCCTCGCAGCTTTACTTCTGCCAGTACCTCACCTCATACCTTCCTAACTTTACAGAAGCTCTCCTGCGAACCTTGCAGAACGAGCACTCCTGAAAGAAAGGAGCTGTGTTGACGGTGCGTGAGTCGTGCTTGGATAGCTCAGTTGGTAGAGCACTTGCCCGAGATAGACAAAGGTCCCGAGTTCGAGTCTTGGTCCGGCACACAGTTTTAATCTGCCAGAAAGTTTCATATCAGCGCACACTCCGCTGCAGAGTGAAAATCTCATTCCAGAAAGTATTTATCCTGAAAGTACAAAAGATATAAAATAACATACATACAAAACTAACATAGTTATGATAATTCCACAGTTAGTGCAGACAGAACTAACGGACTGCCCCAGCACTGAGACAACTGTGAATTGTTGTTACAGCTTTGTCCCCAGCTAGAGGTCTGAGCAGGTGACTGGTCTACCACTGGAATTTTTGTGATGGATTTTGAATAATCGCTTTTGTCATGGATACACATTCTGCGTCTTTTATGCTCAGTCTGTTATAGGATTAGGGTAAGTTCTTATACTAGAAGGCTTGGACCGCTATATCTCATTCTAAACCGTAAATATTTAGTGTGGTCATCAAAGGTGCTAGTCCCTAGATGACTGAAAAAGCAATGCATTATCATGTCGATTGTATAAACACTAACCAGGCTTCGGAGTCATTGCCTGGCTGCCATATGTTACCTATCCTCACTCTGTTTCAGCACTGGGGCACTATTGAGAACAGTGAGGATTCAGTTGATGCCTTCTAAGCATTTTCCCGAGTATGTAAATATCCACTGAGGAGTTATGCCTCCAAAAGTTTGCCCATTCCTCAAGCAGAAACAATGCGAGATAAAATTTTGCTTCTCTTTAGTGTAGTACTCACTGCGACGAACAATTGTGAAAGTTCAAACTGTATGCCGGACAAGAGCTAGAGAATCAACCACTGTATTTTTCTAGCAGTACGCTGCAAGTTACGCACATTTCACGAATGGGCCTGGAGCACCAAACTTCCAAACAGCAGTCTGATGCGGTAACAGAAACGAGAATATTTAATAAACGAATGCCTTGTGAGAAACTTAATTCTCACACGTAGATCTTAGTGTGAAGTAATTTGCAGAAATCTAATGAAATATGATGGGAAGGACTTTAGACTCCCAGTATTAACGGATAATAGTGGAACTGACAAATTAGAGGTTGAAACATGAGAAAATATAAGGAGACGAAACGTATCGCTATGTATCTAGTAGATGATTAAACAATAAATCTCTAAAATATTTAGATGATCGGCAGCCTATGTGTCATACTCATTTATTACAATACTTCGCTTTTGGGTGCTGAGTATGAGAGGGACATTTATGTTGCAGACGACGTATGAGACTTTCCCAAAAGCCAGACAGGCAAAGCCTAACTGAAGTGTTAGCGTCGCTCTGGAAGTGTAGCGCCATGTAAAGCTGGATGGACAGCAAGAGTGATGCTGCCGTGTCACGTCCACATGGCATAACTGAATGAAACACAGGCATTTATATTACAAATAAGCGGATATTTTCTGAGATGATTGCTTTCATGACAACTCAAGAATGAAGATTAGCCCTTCAAGTTTCGCCTAGCGATATACATTTTGCTGAGAAGATTACACCAATACTGAGAACTGCCACAACGAGGAACAGTGTGAGAATGAGAGAGGAGTTCCTGGAAGAGAAGAAATTACAACTCTGTACGTAGACTAGGAGGCATGGTGCAGCGGCGTCAATTATCAAAGTGGTAAAATCCACCAAGGAGTAAGATGATATGACCGAAAATTCAGCACCCAGGAGTACAGAGTGACGGAGGCCAAGGACAAAATTGTGAAGAAGGAGCAGCCTGGAGGTAGGAAGTCACTGTAATCAGTCAGACAGAGACTAATCAGCCAGTCACTCAGAAAATCATGCACTCAGACCGTCGGGCAAACAGAGAACGATGAGATAGTGTGTAGGCGGTCAATGGACAAAATGAAGTTATGAATAGGCAAACAGAGGAATCAGAAGAGACATGAGTTTGTCTTCTGCAGTCATACCAACCTATCGCCGATTCAGTCCGTAGACTTTGAGGCAAACCCTTGCTTCCATTCATATGGTTATCATTCGTTTGTGACCTGCTCATTTTCACTCCACGTTGAATGAACGAGTCCTTTTCGTCTAGTACACAGATCTTGAAGTATCTGACTGGACATTTTCTCTGGCTTCAACCTCCAAGTATTATGCTAACATTACTTCCGCGTGACTTACAGGAAACAATACTACCTGAGCGCACTACTACAGAACCATCAAATCGTCTGGAGCCACGCTATACCTGAGACATCAGGTTAGCCAGCAAGGAAGAAAGAACAAGTTAAGCAACCCAAATCGTTGCTGCAAATTCGCGGAACACAGAAGATGGAAGCGGTGGCTATAAGGCCGCCACCACACAAACAGTTAGGGGCGATCAATGTGTCACACTGACCTCACATCTGCTGCGCATGCCTTCACGGAAAACTTACTCCATTGAGCAGTGACATAGTCCATTTCCCCCTATCCGTCTTCCCTAATTGCTCAATTACTGAGTCACGTCCATGCCTAGTCAAATCGGCTCTGAAACTTATATTTGTATTGATGAGATAATAATAAATGTAAATGTTTTCATTTTAACCGCTTCACTGTTTGTTTTCACTACAACCTGATTTCCATGTTAATTTTCATGATTTAATGACACTTTTTAATTTACTACATTTTATTTTTTAACTTAATTAATCAGTGAAATATGGTGGACGATATGAACAGATATTGTTTAGCATCGAGTAACTGCAACCTGATGCTTCTTGTAGCATGTCGCAATGCTAGGGATTTGGTACAAATTAAAAGCTATTCTGTAAAATAAAATTGGAGTTCTACATAATCATGATAGGGTAAATATTATCTTCAAGACAATATGACATGTTGCATTTTAGTAAAGCAAGAAAAATGAGGTGTTAGGTAAGCTAGAACGTAATTTCAAAAATGAAGTAATGAAATTCGATAACACTTTTCTTTTAGGCGCTTTCCTCCTGATTTGAAGATTAAGGGTGGTCTGATGGATACGAATCAGAGTTAATTATCGTAGGTACATGCTACTGTTTTCGTCCAATTGTGCCATTTGTCATATTCCAGAATGAGATTTTCACTCTGCAGCGGAGTGTGCGCTGATATGAAACTTCCTGCCAGATTAAAACTGTGTGCCCGACCGAGACTCGAACTCGGGACCTTTGCCTTTCGCGGGCAAGTGCTCTACCATCTGAGCTACCGAAGCACGACTCACGCCCGGTACTCACAGCTTTACTTCTGCCAGTATCTCGTCTCCTACCTTCCAAACTTTACAGAAGTTCTCCTGCGAAACTTGCAGAACTAGCACTCCTGAAAGAAAGGATATTGCGGAGACATGGCTTAGCCACAGCCTGCGGGATGTTACCAGAATGAGATTTTCACTCTGCAGCGGAGTGTGCGCTGATATGAAACTTCCTGCCAGATTAAAACTGTGTGCCCGACCGAGCCTGGAACTCGGGACCTTTGCCTTTCGCGGGCAAGTGATCTACCATCTGAGCTACCGAAGCACGACTCACGCCCCGTCCTCGCAGCTTTACTTCTGCCAGTACCTCACCTCATACCTTCCTAACTTTATAGAAGCTCTCCTGCGAACCTTGCAGAACGAGCATTCCTGAAAGAAAGGAGCTGTGTTGACGGTGCGTGAGTCGTGCTTGGGTAGCTCAGTTGGTAGAGCACTTGCCCGAGATAGGCAAAGGTCCCGAGTTCGAGTCTCGGTCGGGCACACAGTTTTAATCTGGCAGGAAGTTTCATATCAGCGCACACTCCGCTGCAGAGTGAAAATCTCATTCTGGAAACATCCCGCAGGCTGTGGCTAAGCCATGTCTCCGCAATGTCCTTTCTTTCAGGAGTGCTAGTTCTGCAAGTTTCGCAGGAGAACTTCTGTAAAGTTTGGAAGGTAGGAGACGAGATACTGGCAGAAGTAAGCTGTGAGTACCGGGCGTGAGTCGTGCTTCGGTGGCTCAGATGGTAGAGCACTTGCCCGCGAAAGGCAAAGGTCCTGAGTTCGAGTCTCGGTCGGGCACACAGTTTTAATCTGGCAGAAAGTTTCATATCAGCGCACACTCCGCTGCAGAGTGAAAATCTCATTCTGGAAACATCCCCCAGGCTGTGGCTAAGCCATGTCTCCGCAATATCCTTTCTTTCAGGAGTGCTTGTTCTGCAAGTTTCGCAGGAGAACTTCTGTAAAGTTTGGAAGGAAGGAGACGAGATACTGGCAGAAGTAAAGCTGTGAGTACAGGGCGTGAGTCGTGCTTCGGTAGCTCAGATGGTAAAGCACTTGCCCGCGAAAGGCAAAGGTCCCGAGTTCGAGTCTCGGTCGGGCACACAGTTTTTTTTTGTGACGGCCTTCGTAGCGACAACACTTCGCTGTAGAAACGGCCTACGAAGTCACCGCCACACTTTAAATAGCGGGCCGACCGGTCCGCTGGAACAGTGAACAGAAAGATGAAAACCCAAACACTCGGATTAAATGAAAGTCGGTACTTATCTTTATTAACGACGATACAGAACACAGTGGTGAACATGGTCTACAGAAATCTGTCTAGTTCGAGTCGGTGTGGCTAGGTCAGCGTCGGCTGACGACAAACAGCAACTCTGCTGCGGTGTACCCACAACTGACTAGCAAGTACGCAATTCGGTGGCGAGTCTACAACTGAGCGGCGAATCCAGAACTGTCCTAGCGCTCGCGACTCCAGCGGTTAAGAAGCCAGAAGCCAGCGGTGGCGCGCGCAGACTTGCGGCGATTTCCTGTATCGCTGGCGCTGCTTATGCGGACGGCGTCCGGACTTTGATGCTGCCAACCTTTTTGGCAGCGGGCTCGGTTGGCATTACTGGCTAGGATATAACAGTTTACAAAAAATGGCTCTGAGCACTATGGGACTCAACTGCTGAGGTTATTAGTCCCCTAGAACTTAGAACTAGTTAAACCTAACTAACCTAAGGACATCACAAACATCCATGCCCGAGGCAGGATTCGAACCTGCGACCGTAGCGGTCTTGCGGTTCCAGACTGCAGCGCCTTTAACCGCACGGCCACTTCGGCCGGCTATAACAGTTTTAATCTGGCAGGAAGTTTCATTTGTCATATTGTTTTGCAAGATAGTTTTGCCCACAAACTAAATTCTGTATTTCACCTTGTTTAATAAAATTTATACTTTGTCAAAGCCCAAATTTAATTATGAAGCTAACAGATTAAAACTGTATGCTTGACCAAGTTTCGAAGTCGGGTGGATGTGTTTCATAAACAAAGCACTTACCGTCTAGACTATGCAGCTCGAATGCACCAAGAGCCGGAATGAATAGCTCGGGAGGTAATAGCAGTGCTACTGAATCCATCAGGGACTTTCACTGTAGCATATACTCCGCTACAGACCGAAATATTTATGTTGAGATTTAATTTATCTTTTGTTTAACAAAAAATGTTTATCAGCGGCATGCTAATTTCACACTGTTGGTGATTTCTATAAAACACTGCATGTTGCAACAGATCCATAGTGAGCAGGATGTAGGACATGTCACAAAAACAAGAATACGCAATAAATATTTACGAAAAGAAAAACATATATAATGATGTAACTTTTACTGGATCTGGATTAAGTTAAGGAAATTTTAAATACTAAATAACTTGTCACAAAACATGTAAGTATAATTGTTTTGATAATGACTGTTACACAGCCGAAATATCTAACCTTGTGAAACTGCGTTAGTTACTGTGTCTGGGATAATTATTTTTTCATCCATTAGAATAGCATGTAGTATTTTTAAAAATATGATTATACACCTATGTTGTCTAATTAACATAAGAAATTCAACGATTTGAAGAAGGTGTCAGACCAAAACTAAATCAAAGATTTATTTGTAACTGTACATTGCTCTCTCTTTCTTCATTATCAATCTGATTTTTTTTTCTAGATGTGGCGTAGCGACCAGAAAGTACAGTGCTGAATGTAAATAGCTTAATCATCAGCCGAGGGTTCTGGGGAGTCTGCTGGCTGACTATCATAGCGGCAGAAGCGCAGCAGCAGGGTTAATATTTACAAGTGTTATTGGATTCCTGGTCAAAGGAAGCAAAATTTATGAGCTTATGAATGGCAACGAATGCAGCTCTGTGGAAAATGCTGCTTGAGATTAATGAATAACGTGATTGAAGTTTCTAGCTACGGAAGATTCTAGAGCCTCGCACAGGTTACTAGATTTTCAGGGGACATTTGTATCTGACAGCAACTTACGTAAATACCTATGAATAAGTCTACTAACTAAATGAAGGTTGTAATAATTACAAACTATCATTTATCCGTTTAAGACATGTTTATATTGTTGTTTAAGACTTCTTTCAGTTTCAACTGAGGAACATGTGAAAGACAGAAACGAGAAAGAATGCAGCTATGCAAATTTTCCTACAAGCATAAAGTGCAAAACTGTGAGTTTTTAACTACCTGAAGGAAGTGAAACGTTCTTGGAGGATTAGTATCAGACTCTCTGGCGGCAAGATAAACTACGGTGAGTGGGACTGATGTATCTACATCTACTTCTGATTTACATCTGCACCAATACATACGTGAAGTGTACGGCAGAGAATACGTTCAATTGATTATGTTCTGTTGCAGCTGTTACTTTATACTTACATAATAGCCAACGTCAAAATCAAAAATTAAAAATACGTCTAATAACAATACAAATGGGAAACGTTATCATTTCTAAAAGTACCCCAGCGAACTACACATTAGAATTTTTTCACAATCCATTTGAGTATGAAGCGTGGAATGAAAACTACTGAAATGTCTCTAAGGGCTCTCTCTCTTTATTTTAATATATCAAATACTGTGCTCCTTACACTTGTGCAGCCACTTGGAAGCTGGCTTACAGAGAGAGAGAGAGAGAGAGAGAGAGAGAGAGAGAGAGAGAGGGAGAGAGAGAGAGAGAGAGGCCTTAGGGCTAGTGTGAGAAAGAGACAGAGAGAGATAACTCCTCATGACTGTGGTTGAGGTGCTTCGTAACACTACGAGCCACATGCCGACAGAGAGAGGATGCATTTCAACTCCATTGTTGAAATGTCGAATTCCATATCTTTCTCTCTCTGTAATGCTTAGTGCATAAAACACATACCATATATTACGGAGGGTATGGGAGGAAAAATTTAAAAGGTATAAATTTTTCATACAATAAATCACAGGAGTTTCAACTGTAAAAAGGTTTTTACATTTTTTACGTATAATATTTTTACATATTTTACACATTTTTACTCATCACACACACAGAAACAAATTTTACATTTTTGAGGTATTTACATTATTTATGTTTTTCAAGTATCGAGTTGTTTGCTGTAAAATTGATCATCATCCTTCATGTAGCAGTGGCCCCAAGTCAAAGTGTTCATCTTATCTGGAAGTATGAAATGCCTATCACCTTTTGCTAAAGGAACTAATTTGCATTGATTTACGGCTGGAACTGTGCGCACTCAGAATATTTTATGCATCGCAGATTTGACTTTTCAATATGATTTAAGTTGCATTCCCACTAATCGTCAGTGCTAAATTCTTTTGCTGATCAGTGTTTTGCATCTTTTGCTCTATGCAGTATGCATTCTGCCTCAGTTTAAAGAGCATACGTTTTTTATCTAAGTCCTATGAAGTCTTTTAATAATCTCTCCTGATTATATTCATGTTTCATTGAAACAACTTTCTCTTCAAATTACAGTAGTTCTTCCTTTTTATTGGCACTGGAAATATAAATGTTATAATCAGGGTAAACCGAAGCGTCAGATCACATATGCACTTCACTATTAGTAACATCATGAATATTTTTGTTGGTTGGTTAACATAATAGACCATGAATTTCTTTGCAACGCATTTTAACATTTTTTGGTTCAGAATTCTACAGCACATAGCCAAAATGGAAATATATAAGCAGCGTCTTGGAACATCTAAAATAGTCATTCCTTTAGCTATAGGTTGATCAAAACCAATAGGATCGCAACTCACTTCAGCTGGAAACAAGTACTCAGTAAATGTGACACTGTGCGTAAATTTAGAGCAGCACCTCCGTATCTACCTTCCCAACTCTTTACCCGCTTCACATCACTTATTTTTCACAGTTTTTCTAAGAACAATATGTTATATGAATTTGAAAAAAAAGTTTTTGAACTTGCTCTTTGTATTCATGCATTTCTCAACATCGATATCGATGTATAGTTTCATCCAGGTTGCTTGATGCAATGACAAAATCCAGTGAATTTTGTGTAGAATATGATTATTCTTCACACACTGCTTTCAGTTTTATGTCATATAATGTGGAAATGTGCTTCTATGGAACTCCCAGCTTGCTATGCTAGGTGGTGGCACAATTTTCTCTGGACATAACTGTAGGTCAAAATGAAGTTGACAGTCAAAATGAATTTCTCAAATATATCCTGTGTCCAAATCTTCAGATATCCTCATTACATCAAACGCATCCACAGACACCCATGCCAAATCGAAGGGTGGTAAGTACTGTAACGTGGGCCACCGGTGAGACTGATAAAATCAAGGTGTATAGGCCTTATCCTTATTGTCATCATAGTCAGTTGTAAAACTACTGTTTGCAACTGCATGTCTATGCTAGTAATGAACAGAGACATCGCTGATACGATGCTTAACAAATTGTAATTATTCTATCTCCATTACAAGTTGCACTTTTACCTTAATAGTTTTCAGCAATGTGTCCCATGGCAAGCCAGGCGAGGTCCCATAAGTGGCGAGATCTAGTTCATATATTGAAAAACACAGTGTGCAAGAGTTTTTAAGCATACCGGCCAAGTACAAGACATCAGTTTGCGAACGTAATGTCTTGCATTCAAATAAATTCCACACTTTGCATGATCTGTGGTAATCCATTTTTTTTTTTTTCTTTCACTGCTTGACAAGGGTTTGAATATCTCAGTCGGCGGTAACTGTTCCTCTGACGAAACAGTTTCGTCATTTAAACCCTTTTAAAGAAAGATGCCTTTATTGTTGATTAACTTAAACTCCTTGCTGTTGGAGAAGTCGTCACTTGTTATTTTCTACTTACCAGACATTAAATATGACAAAATTTTTTAGAGATGAGACCTGAAAGTTGAAGGAATCTAGAGTGAAATTTTGTGTCGCTATGATAGCCAGATACGGAAGATTTGGTGAATGTTTAGTATTTTTCCATGTTCGCTACAATCACAGCAACATGGCCTACATTTATTTTAGTTATTTCTATCAATCATTCACAGATGTCCATAATTATAAAGTATGCAGTTTAATTCAACAGATTGTAAAATACAACAGACACCATGAAATTCAGTGTCTAATTTAAAGGACATCTATCATGTGTGGCTCCATGAAATCTGTGTGCAAAATGGCCGCGATCTTTGTGTTTCACTTCAGTCTGTTTGAAATAGTCCTTGAGGCTGTAGCAAATTTCTATTGTATAAAATGCTTTTTCCTCTTTACCATTAACAATCATCTGGTTGTTTTGCAGGAATCAACATTTAATGCACTCTGCAATCTGTTACAGTAATTTCTAAAAACCATTCCAATCAATCTGCACATATGTACAGCTGAAATTCGGAATATTCTTTGACGTAATTTCGGTGCACATGGAATGCAATACTATATGGTACTAATGTTTGGCTGCAGCAAACATTAGATGTCTGAATACATAAGAAACAGCAGCTTTAATTGTTTGTTGTACGTTTAGAATTTTATAAACCGTTTTCCCATTTTGGATACTATACTCGTCATCGAGTGATGTGGGGCACTATTTAGCACAGTGGACTCACGTTGATGAGGACGGCAATTATAATCTGCATTTGGCCATCATGATGTTGGTTTCTGGTTATTTCTCCATATCAGTCCAGGCAAACGCCAGGTGTGTTCCTCTGAAAGGGCGTAGCCTGTTTCCTTCCCTACCCTTAAAACAATGTGAGTTTCTGCTACATCTGTAATGACATCGTGGCTGACAGGATGTTAAACTCTAATCTTCATTCCTACCTCCTTTTTTTGTGCTAGTGACTGGTTTGAATTGTGAACAACGAATTAAATGCACAGTCAACTTCTCTTTAGAACGCAAGTAGTATAATCAGCGTTCAAATACTTCAATTGAACGTTTATGAGCAGTTATACACCTAATTACTAATCTCAGAATATTTTTAATGTAGCAGAAGCGGTAATTCTTTTTACAGGCAGCATTAAGATATTCACATGTTTCTCGTGTTTATGATGTTTCAAGACATGGAATAGAACCACTTTAAACTCCTTTTCTTTGCTTTCTCCTGTTCCTGCTACAACCATCCACTCAGGCTCACAGTAATGGATACTGTACAAATTAACAGATACATTTCCACTGTTGATCTCAAATATTTCTACACTATTCATTGCTGTAGGGAATGAAATATTCACAAACATTAATGCATGAGAATATGGAAAACATTTCCAGAGTTGGCTTACATCGTTATTTTTCTGTGTACAAACCAGCTATAATTGACCATTGGAAGCAATAATCAGCATTGTTCGAATGAACATGTATCACAGTTGCTTGTCTGCGGTCCCCTTTGTGAATTTTATGTTGTTCCCACATTTAGTCCATTATTTATAATATCGTTATCACAAATTTGGTGATTTCTTTTAACACCTGCCCCCAATAGAAATTTGGAGAACACAGGCAGTGATAAAGGTGTATTCTTGGTATTCATATACATATCTCTAACTTCACATGACTTGGTCAAAAGGAATTTACAGACTATTGAGATATTTATCTTAAGAGGTCAGTGCAGCTCCCTCATTCTGTTGGTGAAAACTGGGTGACATGCAGCGAAAAGGTGTTTGAGATCTTTCAACCCATCAAGGTGGCTATTAGGCCAGTGTGTATTCGATTTTTCAAAGCTGACTATTCACATAATAACTTAGCGTTATCCCTATTGTTTGGTAAACACTTCTGTATCTTACTGGCTTGTGAATGTAGTGCACTAGTCTGGAACTTCCTAATTCTTAAAAGTCGACACAATTGCTTCATTAGTTCAGACAAAAAATTAGTGGCCTCATCTGTCTCTGGTATCCCAAACTTTAATAATCTGTGGTTAATCAATGTCTGAGTTACTGTTCCTACTTGCTTATTTGGCACAGCAATACTGGATGCAAATCACAAAAAATGTTCAGTTATAGTTAACACATACTAACTCCCTGCCAATATCTATACAGAGGGACAAAGAATGTCCACACCGATAATTTGGAGTGGTCTGTGCATAGGGAACCTTTGCAGTGGAATATTTTGATGAATAATCTCAGTTTTCTGCATACAGAGTACACAATTTTTATGTAATGCACCACATCTCCACCGATAATTTTCTACACTACGTTATTATGTAGCTCACCTGCCTCGATACTCAGCTAACAAAGAATTATGAGCATGCCTCAATACTTCGTTGCATAAATCTGCAAGGATGACTGTGCTGACCAGAACTTTTTTGTTTGTACTCACATAATACTCCATCATCAACACTGAACTGACCATGCATTCCAAACTGTTGACAATTTTGGTCTGCAGCCAGAGCCTTTCACCACCCATCTACAGACATACCAATATGTTCCATGACATACATCTTGTGACTCAACCAATCAGCATTACCATGAGTCTCCCCAGGATGATGTATGCCTTCAGAATTCAACTTACTTGGTAGTAAAGCCCACTGAGTTAAGCAGCTATTCAAATCCTTGCGGCCCAGCAGCCATACCAGTGCTGTGTGATATGTTGTAACTTTGAAACATCGACTGTACAAATAGCAACAGAAATAAGTGATTCCATAGATCAAAATAAGCATCACTTTTTCAATAGTCAAGTAATTTTTCTGTGACTTATTTTGCGGTCTAGAAGCATAGGCTGTCAATTGCTCTGCTCCATCGACTTACTGACACAGTGAGCATGCCAAAGCATGATTTCTTGCATCACATGACAGTATAAACTGTTTCTGATAATTCGACAAAGCAAGGTCGGCTTTCGTAGTCAATGAACCCCTTAACTGCACAAAGGTTTCTTCCCATTTCACAGTCTATTGAAACTTCACTTCCTTATTCAATAAACGCGTCAAGGTACTTGCTATTTCTGCAAATTTTGGTATAAATTTCTTATAATAATTAGCTATCCCAAGCTAGGATTATTACTCTTTCTCTGTTCTAAACATTGGGAAGAATTCTCACATGGCTTGTACAAGCTGATGGTCAGTTTATTCCACATCCTGGCCAATAATATGGTCCAAATACCGAACTTACTTTAGTACAAAATACACATTGACAAATGAAGTATTAGTCGCATCATTCATAACTGACTAAAGACATCATCCAACTATACCATGTGTTTCTGGATGTCCTTGGAAAGTACTGCAATGTTTTCGTGGTAGATCAGTCGTTTTTCAGATTCAAACCATGTAGTATCTCATTAAATAGGCACTGGAATGTCACTAGCGCATTCTTCATCCAAATGGCATTTGTTGGTACTGCAACTGTAAGCACTGTCTTGAGGTGTACTTCCAACTGATGGTACCTACTTCATGAGTCAATGGTCACAAAATAATGGCTCTAACCAAGGTTATGTAGAGTCTCTGTGTTGTTAATCATTGGGCATGCACTAATAATTATTCTTAAAAATGAACCAATTGAAAATCCAGGGTGGAATAACAACAATATATGGAAAACGATAGAATTCTACTCACGATATAGAGGAGATAAGGACTCACAGACAGGCACAACAAATTTAATAATAGCAAATAACTGTTCAAAGATTTAAATACTTATAAAATCAAGATGAAACGGTGCCTCATTGAGCTCTACTGTGCGCTGTTATGGGGAAACTTTGATACAATGTTTAATCAGGATTCCAGCCCAAGTACGACGTCATAGCTTAAGCCTATGCTTGAGAGTACTTCCATGCAAGACAAGAAGCCCTTTCCACCGTTTGGAAACCCAACACCCACCAAACTGAATGAGTAAACACTGTTCCAATCCTAACACTCTTGTAAAACTGTGGACTGAGTGTTGGCAACTGGCACTCTGGTGGAGTTGGAGAGTAGGTGCAGAAGATGAATGCAGCCAGTGGTGGCGAATAATTTATTGACTTCGAAGTGGGACAGCCATAGTCACAGTGTCAACAGGAGGTGGGTAGCAGCAAAGGGTGGTGAACCTCTGGCTGGGTTGGTCTGGCGGTGGTGTACTGGAATCAGTGCTTTTCACCAGTGTGGCTTGACAGGAAATTCGGCAACAGTGCATTGTACTGGGTCAGTGCTGCATCAGGCTGTGGCGCTCCTACTCTCGTAACTGTGGTCGCAGCGAGCTGGCATGTGGTCCCAGTACTAGTTAGTGGTGGCCCAGGGCTCCAAAAGGCCAGGTGGGTACATGGCAGTGGCTGGCACTGTTGGACACCACTGGCTTAGAGCAGAGAGGACGTTAGCTCGAGCTTTGACTCATCTTGGCTGCAGCTGGACCCCCAACTTGTAGCCCTGTCGAGATGATGAGAGGGTACTGACAGCTTTATAATGACAGACAGTACACAGCAGATACCGAT
Organism: Schistocerca nitens; assembly: GCF_023898315.1. Classification (NCBI taxonomy): domain Eukaryota; kingdom Metazoa; phylum Arthropoda; class Insecta; order Orthoptera; family Acrididae; genus Schistocerca; species Schistocerca nitens. The sequence continues at coordinate 485,241,379 of NC_064614.1, read as the reverse complement.
TCGAAGCCCATTTATCACAAAATGCCCAGGTCGGCCAGGTTAGCCAGTTTTTATGCATGACAAGGTACATCTACATATACATGGTCACTCTGCAATTCACACTTAAGTGCCTGGCAGAGGGTTGATCGAACCATTTTCATACTACTGCTCTACCATTCCACTCTCGAATGGCGCGTGGTAAAAAGGACCACCTAAATCTTTCCGTTCGAGCTCTGATTTCTATTTTGTTATGATGATCATTTCTCTCTTCGTAGGTGGATGTCAACAAAATATTTTCGCATTCGGAAGAGAAAGTTGGTAGTTGAAATTTCGTAAATAGATCTCGCCGCAAAAAAAAGCGCCTTTGTTTCAGTGACTGCCACCCCAACTCGCGTATCATATCAGTGACATTCTCACCCCTATTGTGCGATAACACGACACGGGCTGCCCTTCTTTGCACTTTTCGATGTCCTCCGTCAATCCTACCTGGTAAGGATGCCACATCTCGCAGCAATATTCTAGGAGAGGACGGACAAGTGTAATGTAGGCTCTCTCTTTAGTGGCAGATCTTGTCACAGCCGAGGTTACACATGCAGCCTGTAAATCACTCCTGAAAAAGGTCTGGCGTCACGAAATGCCTGTTACTGGCGCAGCACCGGGGCCGTAGTTGCAGAACTCGCTAGCATGACGTAAATGCTGAGCCAGTGGATGTCAGCTAGCGCCTGGCTTTCAGCTTCCGGCCCTGACTTTCGCCCGCGTTGCTACAGTATAAATGCATATACCAGAATGTTCTTTGGTGTGAGGAAGGAGGTCACAACGGCTATGAAACCTCTTTCTTCCCTTCGATGCACAACTAGGAGGGGGGCCTCAACCCAGAAATGACCTCCCCGATAGACTCAGATTTGAGGTGCCTGAATAAGTAGCGCATTGTTTGCAGTGGCCAGGCATCTAGTTTCGAGTACTTGTTGGGGCCGGTGTTTCCTCTAGTCACATTCGGTTAGTATGGACCATTTTATTAAGTTGGAGCATAACTTTGGAGCATTTTTGTTTTGTATGTTGGTATTTAAGTTAATATGGGTTTATTTAGCGATGGTCATTTTTTATTTCTAGTTCATTATTGCTATTTAAGTTTACATACAGTCATTTAGTCGTTTGGAGATAGTAAGTGGCGTTATGGACGGTAGAAAATGGACTGCCAAGTACAGTAACGTTTTTTTTGAGTCCAGTAGAGGGTTGACAGCAATGGAGGCAGCCAGAAACATTTGCGCCATTTATAGGGACAGTGGTACTGGACAAAGCACGGCAAGAAATGGCTCTGAGCACTATGGGACTTAACATCTGAGGACATCAGTCCCCTAGAACTACTTAAACCTACCTAACCTAAGGACAGCACACACATCCATGCCCGAGGCAGGATTCGAACCTGCGACCGTAGAGGTCGCGCGGTTTCAGACTGAAGCGCCTACAACCGCTCGGCCACACCGGCCGGCCAAGAAACTGGGTTTCTCGTTTTAAGGATGATGACATTCGACGATCAGGAAGACCTTCGGGGTTTGATGAAGATCGTTTAAACGGATTAATCCACAATAATCCTCGTCATTGGACTCAACAACTGGCAAATGCAATGAAATGTGATCATTCCATCATCGTGCGACATTTGGGTGCATAAATCGGGTGAATGTCTACCGCACGCTCTAAGTCCAAATCACGAATATCTGCGGTTGGCCATATGTGCACTTCTGCTTGCACGTTATCAATTGGCTCGTGAACAACACCGACAATTGCTGCCAAGGATCGTTACTGGTGACAAGATATGGTGTCTTTAGGTTAACATAAGGAAAAGGAAAGAATGACTGAGCGCAAACAAAGCAACAACTTCCCCTAGAAAGACGTGCACGCATCGACAAGAGATAATGTGTGTTCTTGGTGGAACAGCAACGGTGTTGTGTACTACGAAATGCTTGCCCGAGGTGTAACCATCACTTCCAACATTTACTGTCATCAACCGAGAAGTTTTGCACACCAGTCCAAGACCAGCGTCCAGGAAGACAGAGTGAAGTGACGCTACTGCACGATAACGCCTGCCCGTATTCTGCTAGACTGACAAGAAACACTATACAGGAGTTGTTTTAGGATATCATTCTGCACCACCTTATTCATCTGATCTTGCGTCCTGATATTTTCACCTTTCCGCTCTCCATCGAACCACTTTCAAGGAACTTCCTTCCGGATGAAAATACACTGCGAACACGGCTTGTAGAGTTCTTTGCCTAAAAACCATGTGATTCCTACAGTCGTGGAATCGAAGAGTTACCCCAGCGTTGGGAGACTGTTGCAAACAGTGAAGGAGAATACATTATTGATGAGTAACGTCTCTGTTGTGTGTATCTTTTACGCACCAACCCGAACTTCCTTAAAACAGACGATCACCGTCTGTTTCAAAGACAGGTGCGTGAGCATTAAGTGGGGACGTTGATGAAATTGACCAAAAATGTCAATTTTCGATTTATTTTTTATTTGTTACTACAACTCATGGACAATAAGTCCCCAAAGTTTATGTTGAAATCGCATTCGAAATGCCTGAAAATTAATTAAAAGTACGACGCGGCGTCCCTAGCACGCCCACCTTTTGAAGCAGCACTTCAATACCAGCTCAGTGAGAGGCTTACAGATTGTATCCTGGATCTTGTCAAGCCCACTTACAGGTTTCCGGTCGAGCAATTCTCAAAAAGTGTGTTCATGGCAAAACGCAAAATCCAAATGAGTCTCTAAATTCTCTCATATGGAAACGATGCCCTAAAAACACATTTGCATCTGCTACAGTTGTCAGAATTGCAAGTTATGACGCAGTTATTGTATTTAATGATGGGAACGTCGGGAGGATGAAGGTATTAGAAAGAATGGGCTTCAAGATAGGAAATTTTACTCAAGACAACCTGGAAAAAAAAAGATAAAATAGATTTACAGTGCGTTTCTACAGCTGAAAAGTCAGTTGAAGAGCTGGTAAAGGAAAGAAGACAGCAAAAAGAAACCAGAAGAGAAGGAGGAAATGACATAAGGAAAAAAGTTAGGTTGAACTTTAAATTGCGTTTCGTGAAAAATTAGGATTTTTAAAGTTTATATACCTTTTCCTCAGATTCTATGAATGCTAAAATTATGAAATTTTGTACACATATTTCTGTAGGCCTAATAAATATTGTCTCAAGAGTAAATTTTGAAATTCTGATTGCAAGCTGAGATTTGGGGGCAAAGTGCTTGGAATTTTGCATGAATTTAAAATTGTACTTGTGGAATTATAATTTAAAAAATACTAAAATTCTCCTATTTGACCTATTCCAAAAACCTCATGACAGAAGCTTACAACGTATAAAGAAATGAAACAAAGAAATTTTTGTAGAAATCTCTTGAATACTTTGTGAGAAAAAGGAACATACATTATTTTTTGAAAATAAAACTTCAAATTTCATTTTAAAAATGTTGAATATATACAATCGAAGAATGTTATATGTAAGTGTGTTGCTTTGATGTAAGGCGTGGTACATTGCCATATCTCCAAAACTGTGGATTTGGTGCATTTTAGAAATAGTGTGTAGGCGAGCGGTCTAAGGCGCTGCAGGCATGGACTGTGCGGCTGATCCTGGTGGAGGTTCGAGTCCTCCCTCGGGCATGGGTGCGTCTGTTTGTGTTTAGGATGATTTAGGTTAAGTAGTGTGTAAGCTTAGGGACTGATGACCTTAGCAGTTATGCCCCATAAGATTAAAATAAAAATAGTGTGTGTTTTTCATCAACGTCCGCCCATAAGTACTGAATACCACACTACATCGTGCATACTTATATGTTTATGCCAATTTGAGATGCGCTTTCCTGCAAATGTGGATTCGATGTGAGGCAGCCAGCGCGCCACACTCGGCGCGAACCGCTCCGCCGCCGCCGCCGCCGCCGCCGACGCCTCCCGCTACTGGAGAGCGGCCGCGGCGCAGCCGTGCGGAATGTCGAATGGCTGGCGCGGCAACGCACCCCACCGCGCATCCGATGCCGCCCGCCGCTCGCTGCCTGCTGTGCTGCCTGCTGCCGCCCATTGACTGGCGGCATCCCGGATTCGCAAAGCTCGCGGCAGTGAATAATGCACAACAGATCTGCATAATCTGCCGGCCGGCATTATCGCAGTTAGCCAGGCATAAATCACTGAAGTACGAGGGACGGGCTGCGCGCTTATCCAGCGGCAGTGCTGCCTCCGTCCGCCCCTTTGTCGTGTCCGCACACTGTCTGTCTTTGGCCGACACTGTAGCGGCAGGGACCTGCTTTCATCGTGCGACATTTATCTCTGCCCCGCAGTCAGCGATGGTTCACTAAAAGGGCTCAATGAACACGGATTATGACATTTGTAAGAGGGAATTTCTTTTATACACACACACACACACACACACACACACGCACACACATAAAACTGACTGTTATTACATTTTCACGCAATTTGGGTGCATAGATCCTGAGAAATCAGTACCCAGAACAACCACCTCTGGCCGTAATAACGGCCTCGATACGCCTGGGCATTACGTCGAATAGAACTAGGATGGCGTTTACAGGTACAGCTGCCCATGCTGCTTCAACACGATACCACAGTTCATCGAGAGTAGTGACTAGCGTATTGTGACGAGCCAGTTGCTCGGCCACCATTGACCAGACGTTTTCAGTTGGTGAGGGATCTGGAGAATGTGCTGGCCAGGGCAGCAGTCGAACTTTTTCTGTATCCAGAAAGGCCCGTACAGGACATGCAACAATCGGTCGTGCATTATCCTGCTGAATTGTAGGGTTTCGCAGGGATCGAATGATGGGTAGAACCACATGTGAAATGTAACGTCCACTGTTCAAAGTGCCGTCAGTGCGAACAAGAGGTGACCGATACGTGTAACCAATGGCACCCCATACCATCACGCCGGGTGATACGCCATTGTGGTGATGACGAATACACGCTTCCAATGTGCGTTCACCGCGATGTCGCCGAACACGGATGCGACCATCATCATGCTGTAAACAGAACCTGGATTCATCCGAAAAAATAACATTTTGCCATTCGTGCACCCATGTTCGTCGTTGAGTACACCATCGCAGGCGTTCCTGTCTGTAATGCTGCGTCAAGGGTAACCGGAGCCATGGTCTGCGAGCTGATAATCCATGCTGCTGCAAACGTCGTCGAAGTGTTCGTGTAGATGGTTGTTGTCTTGCAAACGTTCCCATCTGTTGACTCAGGAATCGAGACGTGGCTGTACAGCTATGTGGATAAGATGCCTGTCATCTCGACTGCTAGTGATACGAGGCCTTTGGAATCCAGCACGGCGTTCCGTATTACCCTCCTGAAACCAACGATTCCATATTCTGCTAACAGTCATCGGATCTCGACCAACGCGAGCAGCAGTGTGGCGATACGATAAACCGCAATCGCGATAAGCTACAATCCGACCTTTATCAAAGTCGGAAACGTAATGGTACAAATTTCTCCTCCTTACACGAGGTATCACAACAACGTTTCACGAGGCAACGTCGGTCAACTGCTGTTGTGTATGAGAAATCGGTTGGAAACTTTCCTCATCTCAACACGTTGTAGGTGTCGCCACCGGGGCCAACCTTGTGTGAATGGTCTGAAACGCTAATCATTTGCATATCATCTTCTTCGTGTCGATTAAATTTCGCGTCTGTAGCACGTCATCTTCGTGGTGTAGCAATTTTAATTGCTGAAGAAACTGCAAGCATATTACAATTTTCCCAGAATGTAATGATTTAGTTAATTAGCATATAAAGAGTAGAATGCGTAACTGAAACCAAAGTGCAGCAGAAAAACGTAACCACACAATGTTACTTATATGAACAACAATGCAGTTACACGAGCGTCGTGGGTCGACGGAAATCATCTAGCAGTGTGCATCCACCGCTCTGGAGTCTGAAGATGACTCTTTCGTAGAGTCGAAACCGGTCACTCATTCCAATAAAAAAAAAATATTTTAACAAGATTGCGATCAATACTGTTTAAAATTTTAACTTTAACTAATCGTTGAGGTACGCCGCCCCCCGCCCCCCCCCCCCCCCCCCCCGCCGCCCCCGTCCCGGAAGTAGTACTTTAACGTGCTCCTCTGTCATACCACGTTCGTGCCATTTTACGTTAAAATAGAGGGAAAATATGTCGCGAAAGTAGTTGTTCCGCTCATGTCTGAATACAGAACACAATCTGCTAAAATTTGGTGCACTGTGATTTGTTTGGCATGAATACTAAACACTGAAAGGTCCTCTCGACGCAGCAAGATTCGTGTTTAAGGCGATACACCGTTTGCTACTCAACTTCAGTAAAAAAAAAAGAAAAGCTCTACTGGTTTCAGATATTGATAAATAAATGCAGAAGAATTTCCTGAAAGCCTTGGCCTCGAAATTATCAATGTATGAAAGTGAAATGTAGAACGGAAATCTGGAGAAGAGATAACTGCAAATCGTTTGAAATGTGGAATTAAAAAATTTCAGCGTGCAAGTAAAATACTACGCGACTAGATATTAAAAAGAACACGTGAGGTACGGTGTATGATGAAGACCCTTACCAGAAGAACAGACATGTTAATGAGGCAGTTACTGTGATATCCAGGATCCGTGTAATTTTTGACGCTGGGTGGAGCAAAAGGGAGGAAAAACAGCAGGGGCCTACAACGAAGAGAGTACCGTCTGTAAAACAAATCGCAGAGATGAGAAGAGTGGCATCAGAGGGCGCAAGGTGGCGTAAGAGAGCGCGAGACGAAACGTCTTTCTGGTCGAAAGTGAGAAACGCATTTTTTTTAATCATCAGTCTCCTCACTGGTTTGATGCGGCCAACCATGAATTCCTGTCCTGTGCCAACCTCTTCATCTCAGAGTAGCACTTGCATCCAACGTCCTCTACAGTTTTTACCCTCCACAGCTCCGTCTAGTACGATGGAAGTTATTCCCTGATGTCTTACCTGATGTCCTATCATCCTGTCCCTCTTCTTGTCAGTGTTTTCCATACATTCCTTTCCAATTCTGCGCAGAAACTCCTCATTCCTTACAGTATCAGTCCACACAATTTTCAACATTTGCCTGTAGCACCACATCTCGAATGCTTCGACCCTTATCTGTTCCGGTTTTCCCACAGTCTATGTTTCTTTGCCATAGTGGGGAGCTAAGGTGAAATGGCGGCATGGAAAATGAGAATAATTTAAAAAGAGGCAATTGTCGGCGGACTGACTCAGCGTATAGAAAAGTTAAAGTAGTGTTCGGTGAAACTAAAACTGACAGTGGTAACTTTAAGATTGCAATGTTAAATTCAACAAGAAAGAGCAGATAGGTGAAAAGAGTATATTAAAGGCATCTATGAGAGTTAAGACTTACCTGACGTGATAGAAGAGAGAGAGAGGATCCAGTATTAGAATCAGAGTTTAAAAGAGAACTGGAAGTTCATCCAAGTTGTCGGGAAGAATAATATACAAAAGAATGGAAAAGACAACTGAAGATCTGTTAGATGACGATCAGTTTGGCTTTAGGAAAGGTAAAGGCACCAGAAACGCAGTTAGGATGTTGCGGTAGCTAGTGGCAGAAAAACTGAAAAAAAATAAAGACACCTTTATAGGATTCGTCGATCTGGAAAAAGCGTTCGACAGTGTAAAATGGTGCAAGATGTTCCAAATTCTGAGGAAAATCGGGATAAGCTATAGGGAGATACGGATAATATACAACATGCACAATAGCCAGGTGGGAATAATAGGAGCGGAAGATCAGGTGCTCCGATTAAATTGGATGTAAGACAAGGATGTAGTCTTTCGCCCCTACTGTTCAATCTATGCATCGAAGAAGCAATGATGGAAATAAAAGAAAAGTTCAAGAGTGGCAAAAGAATTCGAGGTGAAAGGATCTCCATCATTCGCTGATGACACTGCTTTGCTCAGTGAAAGTGATCTTCTGAATGGAATCAACAGTCAAACGAGTAAAGAATATGGACTGAGAGTAAATCAAGAAAGACGAGAGTAATGAGAAGTAGCTGAAGTGAGAACAGCGAGATACGTAACATCGGGGCTGATGGTCACGAAGTAGGTGAAATTAAGGAATTCTGCTACCTAGACAGCAAAACAACTCCATGACGGACGGAGCAAAGAGGACATCAACTGGCAAAAAGGGCATTCCTGGCCAAGAGAAGTCTGGTAGCATCAATCATGGGCTTAATCCGAGGAAGAAATTTCTGAGAAGGAAGGCTTGCAAAACTATTAAACAGAATAAACGTAAAGCATTTTATCTTACGGATAAATAAAAAAATGGTTCAAATGGTTCTCAGTACTATGGGACTTAACATCTGAGGTCATCAGTCCCCTAGAACTTAGAACTACTCAAGCCTAACTAACCTAAGGACATCACACACATCCATGTCCGAGGCAGGATTCGAACCTGCGACCGTAGCGGCCGCGAGGTTCCAGACTGAAGCGCCTAGAACCGCTCGGCCACAGCGGCAGGCAAGGATAAATAAACCAAAAATAAAAGAGTTCTTGATATGAATAAAAAATATAACTACTCGCAGTGACCTACATTTCGAAAAGACAAAGATAAAGGGGTTAATCATACAGTTAATCGTACAGTTTTCATTATCACCTCGAAAAGCTAATATTACGTACTTCCACTTTGCTTGCAGGTATATATCTGCAGTTCTGGCACACCCGAAAATTGCCTCTCTACAATAGGTGAGTGTGTTGTACCTAGATGAGAGTATACGCAGTACTACACGACGTTTTTTTTTTTTTTTTTTTTTTGGTCGGTACTTCAGTCTTAGGTCCAATTTCAGAATCACATGAAGAAATGCCAGCCATAAGCACTTGTCCGGCATTTTCTTACAATTTAGATTATTGTTAGAGACGAGGTTATATTTTACACAGCATTTCTATATAGTATTTTAAAGATGTTTGGAGTGATTTGTAAATTCTTGAGGTACATAATTTTATAGTGAGTAACAGAATATATATTTTAGCACTATTTATGTAACATATGGACAACCTTACTTCGTCGGTCGTGCACCATCTTATACCTTAAAACAGAAGGTCTTTTCTCATGAAACATGTAATACTTGCAAATGAACCGATTTTCCTCAATGTATCAACAATTTTACCTGAATTGAAAATGGCATTTTGTGTTAATTTCCAATAGCTTCTATTGCGAAATGTATTTAACTTGTAACTAGTTTTCGATAATATTGCTTCTTAGTTTAACTTTACTTAGTGATTACTGGTGTGTTGGAGAGTATAAGTGGTAGACTATTAAATACAGTATTAACAAGCTTTTCTCGACTGCAATGGTTTTAAATTTCAGCCGAATATTTGTTCCTAGGTACACGACTATGTTTGACTTTAGCATATGCTTTGACATTAGGAAAAACCTTAATTTTTCGGAGTAATTTTTGTAAAACTCTGAACCACATGGAAGTGGAATGTCATCATTTGCAAATGGAATAAGAAAATATGTTCGACTTCTATTTCAGGACTGACCAGAGACAAATGTCTGAAGAGTTGTCCAACGAACAATACTCACCTTTCCATAGCACGCCGCTGGGGCAGTAAAGGGAAGAATGGCGACAGTTTCGTACGTAGAACAACACAAGCATGTGCAACGCTAGAAGCAGATACTAACAGGTGAAGAAAATTTACTCCGGAAACTGAAATCTACTCGTGTCAAATACTGAAAAAAAAACAACTCTGAAATTAGGTGCTGGAACGATCGCACGTAGGGGGTGCAATACGAAACAACGAAATAATAGAAAGTCTAATGACAAACACTAACATAAAAAGAGGCAGGTTACTCAGAAAAGCACTATGCTGTTCAGGAGTAATTGAGTGTTGATAGGAGTAGCTGGTCGGACACGTTCCAGGAGACGAGCAAGTAGAATGAATATTATGTTGCTTTCTCGTAATTGAAATAGTGCGTCACTTGACGGCGTACAGCGTCTGCCACTGTTCGCTGTTCGCTCCATGACTCTCTAATGCTGTGGTTCCCACCGTGAGGTAACTTACTCCCTGGTGAGTTAAATGAGATTCTGGGAATACCAAAACAAAACCTTTTATATTTTTGATCCTCCGAAAATTTCTCTTAAATTTATGTCTATCTAATTTAATATCCTGTGTGATGACAATCTCCCTCATGTCTCCTTCCGTTTTGAAATATTCCACGGTTCTTAGCTTACGTTGACAGGTAAAGGTCAGTGTTATTTTGATTGATCTAGAGTGTTTCATTCGTACGGTGTGGATATACAGTTTCAGTATATTCAAAGTGTCGGAGATATTTTCAGCATATTGATATAACTCATGGAATTTACTCTTCGTCCCTAATCCATCGGCTTTAACTGGACAGCATACTTTTTTAAGAGTGTCTTTTCTTTTTTTCTATATTCTTAATCAATTCTATACCTCCAGTTATCAAAGTTGCTATTACGTATAATGCTTCAGGCTTTATTACCGCGGCGAGTTTTACATTCCGAGATTTTTTTGTTATATTACTTTCTCAATTTAATCCCGATACCTGAATGATTTCTTCTAAGTTCACCATACCGAGGATCCCTTTCCGCGTATTTCTGATCAAAGTATGAGATTTGGACCCAGATTTGGCTGCAGTATCTTGGTGGTTCTTAAATGAATGGGTCACTTCTTACTTGTCGTCCCTACTTCTTACTTATCTGTTTTACCTGACTCCTCTTGCGTTAGCACACATTTTCTTTTTTTAACACCTGCCATTCAACGATCCATATATTAGTCACAACAGTGTCAAGATTCTGAGAGAATGTTTTGACGTCTATTTTCTAAATTCCAGAATTTATCCCACCCTCCCCCGAGCCTTTGTTATTTTACAGTTCACGTGTTGTTCGTTCTACATACTGAATTGAGTCTGCGCTTGATTCTAGTTTTACAAACAAGAATTTTTTTCCAGAGGATCACTGTTTACAATTTTCTTTATTCCTTCTTTCGAGTGCTCCGTCAGGAGGTTATAGACAGAATGTTCTATAGAAAGTCAGCTTTTTAAACCTGTCGATATCTTGTTTGTTTTCTGTCAGTCAGTATTTTTCAAGGAAAATAGAATGATTTTTGACATTTACACATAGGTTTAGGTGGTTCTTCCCCGTTTTTGTTTTATGGAAATTTCGGTTATTCCAAGCCTCCATTTCAAGTTCTGTAGCTTTATTGCCGGCCGGAGTGGCCGTGCGGTTCTAGGAGCTACAGTCTGGATCCGAGCGACCACTACGGTCGCAGGTTCGAATCCTGCCTCGGGCATGGATGTGTGTGATTCCCTTGGGTTAGTTAGATTTAATTAGTTCTAAGCTCTAGGCGACTGATGACCTCAGAAATTAAGTAGCATAGTGCTCAGAGCCATTTGAACCATTTGTAGCTTTATTGAAGCATAATTCCACCATTCATATCTCTTACGTCAGTATATGTAGATGTAGATGTAGATATGTCAGTACTGAGGAAGTCTTCCGAGAGTGTATCCTTAAGCTCTATCCAGTCGGAAGGATTAAGTGTGAAAATATTGCCCAATGTTGATTAGATACTCTGGGTCAGTTAGCCTATTTCTGCTTATTACATGTTTTGATCTGCATTGAAACTATAATTTAATTGAAAACAGAGTGTAGGAAGTATCGGCAACTTATTTTTCGACTTCCACGTTCATATTTTCTTTTGAGTCTTTCTTCAGGTAACAACATGGTCTACTTGAAATTCCTCTGAATAACAGTGGTCACCGCATCCCTTTTAGTATGGATGTGCCAAATAATGGATTGATAAAATTTGGTTGAAGGTTTCATAGAACCTAATTATTCTCTCTCCACTTTTTTTCTGTTGCGAGAAGGGTTGAATCAGCAGTGGTTTTGAAGTTTTTCTCCTTGCAAATCTCCGAAATTTTGCATGAGAATGATGAGATTCAGTTTTAGCAGTAGGATGTTGTAGTAGTTCCCAGAACTCCTTTACTTTTTGAGGGTCTTCTTGATTGTTCTTATCTATTGGCGCATGGACAATGAGGTCACTGTAAAAAGAGATTTAATCACACAACTACAAAAAGCACAAGTTAAAGAGAATGAAAATGAAATAGAAAAGACCTCGGCTGCATTTCATATGGTAATAACATTAATTAAGCTTTTCTACGAAAGCAAATACGAAAGCTACCAGGTAAACCGGTCATTAACACGACCTCTATCACACTGTGCACAGGCAGAAAATAAAGTGTTATGCAGCATTTTGTTGAAAACTGGGCTGGTATGGATGGCGTCCTTCTCACTGTGAATGTAATTCATTAAGTGTGTTTCTTGTATAGATATTTCCCGTTTCCAACGAGTTTAATCTCTGAAGTGCTGTATAAAATGTGTGTACTCATAAAGCCCCACATTCGTACCATGTCCGAATTTATGTGCAACAGCAAGGCTTAAACTTTTACGAGTAGTTATGACAACCGCTGGTGTGCCACATATCTTATGTCCAGCTCGTCTTCAGCAGTACTATAGTGGGTTTCTCAGCATACGATATCAAACTGATATACAAATTAATTACGTTGATCAATTAATATCCCCCCCAACCACCCACGCCTCCAGCCACGCCCTGCCCGCCCCCGCCAACCCCCACCCCTGGGTGACGTCACAAGTTTTCTCGGATGCACGATATCCCATCCTCTCCTCCCCCTCCCTCCCCCCAACCCATGTACCAACACCCCTTCCCCCACAGATACCCTATTGGTGGGAATTTTTGCGGGTATTTCAAAGTTTGGAGGGAATTTCGAATTTTCGTGGGAATTTCTTTGTCCCAGGGCTGTGCTGACATCCCACCTCATCCAACACTCAGGAACCGAAGGGAAATTAAAATTGGCAGTATCCTTGGTTTTGACCCGTGGTCTAGGGGTAGTGTCTTTGATTCATAATCAAAACGTCTTCGGTCCCGGGTTCGATCCCCGCCACTAACTAAATTTTGATAAATAATCAGCATTGGCGGCCGAAGACTTCCGGCATAAAAAGTCAGCCTCATTCTGCCAACGGCCTCGTCAAAGAGGGCGGAGGAGCGGATAGAGGTTCAGGGCACTCTCTTGTCCTAGGGGTGGCAAATTGCCCCTAAAAGGCGGAAGAATCAGCAATGATCAACGACATGAGGATGCAGAAGGCAATGGAAACCACTGCATTAAAGACACGTAACGTGTATCCACAGGACATGTGGCCTGTAATTGAAGAAGTGTCATGGCAAAAGATTCCGGAATAGTCCCCCATTCGGATCTCCGGGAGGGGACTGCCAAGGGGGAGGTAACCATGAGAAAAAGATTGAATAATCAACGAAAGGATAACGTTCTACGAGTCGGGGCGTGGAATGTCAGAAGCTTGAACGTGGTAGGGAAACTAGAAAATCTGAAAGGGGAAATGCAAAGGCTCAATCTAGATATAGTAGGGGTCAGTGAACTGAATTGAAGTGGAAGAAAGACAAGGATTTCTGGTCAGATGAGTATCGGGTAATATCAACAGCAGCAGAAAATGGTATAACAGGTGTAGGATTCGTTATGAATAGGAAGGTAGGGCAGAGGGTGTGTTACTGTGAACAGTTCAGTGACCGGGTTGTTCTAATCAGAATCGACAGCAGACCAACACCGACAACGATAGTTCAGGTATACATGCCGACGTCGCAAGCTGAAGATGAACAGATAGAGAAAGTGTATGAGGATATTGAAAGGGTAATGCAGTATGTAAAAGGGGACGAAAATCTAATAGTCATGGGCGACTGGAATGCAGTTATAGGAGAAGGAGTAGAAGAAAAGGTTACAGGAGAATATGGGCTTGGGACGAGGAATGAAAGACGAGAAAGACTAATTGAGTTCTGTAACAAGTTTCAGCTAGTAACAGCGAATACCCTGTTCAAGAATCATAAGAGGAGGAGGTATACTTTGAAAAGGTCGGGAGATACGGGAAGATTTCAATTAGATTACATCATGGTCAGACAGAGATTCCGAAATCAGATACTGGATTGTAAGGCGTACCCAGGAGCAGATATAGACCCAGATCACAATATAGTAGTGATGAAGAGTAGGCTGAAGTTCAAGACATTTGTCGGGAAGAATCAATACGCAAAGAAGTGGGATACGGAAGTACTAAGGAATGACGAGATACGTTTGAAGTTCTCTAACGCTATAGATACAGCAATAAGGAATAGCGCAGTAGGCAGTACAGTTGAAGAGAAATGGACATCTCTAAAAAGGGCCATCACAGAAGTTGGGAAGGAAAACATAGGTACAAAGAAGGTAGCTGCGAAGAAATCATGGGTAACAGAAGAAATACTTCAGTTGATTGATGAAAGGAGGAAGTGCAAACATGTTCCGGGAAAATCAGGAATACAGAAATACAAGTCGCTGAGGAATGAAATAAATAGGAAGTGCAGGGAAGCTAAGACAAAATGGCTGCAGGAAAAATGTGAAGACATCGAAAAAGATATGATTGTCGGAAGGACAGACTCAGCATACAGGAAAGTCAAAACAACCTTTGGTGACATTAAAAGCAACGGTGGTAACATTAAGAGTGCAACGGGAATTCCACTGTTAAATGCAGAGGAGAGAGCAAAATCAAATGGCTCTGAGCACTATGGGACTTAACTGCTGTGGTTATCAGTCCCCTAGAACTTAGAACTACTTAAACCTAACTAACCTAAGGACATCACACACATCCATGCCCGAGGCAGTATTCGAACATGCGACCGTAGCGGTCACGCGGTTCCAGACTGTAGCGCCTAGAAACGCACGGCCACTCCGGCCGGCAGGAGAGAGCAGATAGGTGGAAAGAATACATTGAAAGCCTCTATGAGGGTGAAGATTTGTCTGATGTGATAGAAGAAGAAACAGGAGTCGATTTAGAAGAGATAGGGGATCCAGTATTAGAATCGGAATTTAAAAGAGCTTTGGAGGACTAACGGTCAAATAAAGCAGAAGGGATAGATAACATTCCATCAGAATTTCTAAAATCATTGGGGGAAGTGGCAACAAAACGACTATTCACGTTGGTGTGTAGAATATATGAGTCTGGCGACATACCATCTGACTTTCGGAAAAGCATCATTCACACAATTTCGAAGACGGCAAGAGCTGACAAGTGCGAGAATTATCGCACAATCAGCTTAACAGCTCATGCATCGAAGCTGCTTACAAGAATAATATACAGAAGAATGGAAAAGAAAATTGAGAATGCGCTAGGTGACGATCAGTTTGGCTTTAGGAAAAGTAAAGGGACGAGAGAGGCAATTCTGACGTTACGGCTAATAATGGAAGCAAGGCTAAAGAAAAATCAAGACACTTTCATAGGATTTGTCGACCTGGAAAAAGCGTTCGACAATATAAAATGGTGCAAGCTGTTCGAGATTCTGAAAAAAGCAGGGGTAAGCTATAGGGAGAGACGGGTCATATACAATATGTACAACAACCAAGAGGGAATAATAAGAGTGGACGATCAAGAACGAAGTGCTCGTATTAAGAAGGGTGTAAGACAAGGCTGTAGTCTTTCGCCCCTACTCTTCAATCTGTACATCGAGGAAGCAATGATGGAAATAAAAGAAAGGTTCAGGAGTGGAATTAAAATACAAGGTGAAAGGATATCAATGATACGATTCGCTGATGACATTGCTATCCTGAGTGAAAGTGAAGAAGCATTAAATGATCTGCTGAACGGAATGAACAGTCTAATGAGCACACAGTATGGTTTGAGAGTAAATCGGAGAAAGACGAAGGTAATGAGAAGTAGTAGAAATGAGAACAGCGGGAAACTTAACATCAGGATTGATGGTCATGAAGTCAATGAAGTTAAGGAATTCAGCTACCTAGGCAGTAAAATAACCAATGACAGACGGAGCAAGGAGGACATCAAAAGCAGACTCGCTATGGCAAAAAAGGCATTTCTGGCCAAGAGAAGTCTACTAATATAAATACCGGCCTTAATTTGAGGAAGAAATTTCTGAGGATGTACGTCTGGAGTACAGCATAGTATGGTAGTGAAATATGGACTGTGGGAAAACCGGAACAGAAGAGAATCGAAGGATTTGAGATGTGGTGCTATAGACGAATGTTGAAAATTAGGTGGACTGATAAGGTAAGGAATGAGGAGGTTCTACGCAGAATCGGAGAGGAAAGGAATATGTTGAAAAGACTGATAAGGAGAAGGGACAGGATGATAGGACATCTGCTGAGATATGAGGGAATGACTTCCATGGTACTAGAGGGAGCTGTAGAGGGCAAAAACTGTAGAGGAAGACAGAGATTGGAATACGTCAAGCAAATAATTGAGGACGTAGGTTGCAAGTGCTACTCTGAGATGAAGAGGTTAGCACAGGAAAGGAATTCGTGGCGGGCCGCATCAAACCAGTCAGTAGACTGATGACCAAAAAAAAAATCCTTTCCGATACTCGTACCCTGGTCCTCCTTGGCGGAAAGCTCAAGTTTACCCCCTAACACAATTAAACCACCAGAGACCTTTGGAACTGATGGGCAATTAGAAATGGCTGTGCCTTTTCTGAGACTCAAACCCTGATCCTACTGGTTGGAAAGCCTAAGTGCACCCTGTAATATACGGAAATTGTCCAGATGCAGGAGAGGAAGGTTAGGTTAGTGTACTTTATTTATTTTGGTCAGGAAACTGACGCAAAGATCGATCATAATTACGTAATTAATCACAAAGTTCGGTCCTCATTACATAACTATATGTTTGGTGCTACACAAGGACTCCATAAAAGCGCAATACAGCACAAAAACTGACGATACCATACAACTGGTGTTATCCTGCTGTGAAAAAAATTCCCAATACCACTCGAAACTAGCGGCAGACACACGCAAACTTTACCCTACACCTGCAAGCTGGCGGGTGAAAGGCGGGGGTATAAGGTACTAACTTTGTTCTTTTTGCTGGGAAATATGTTCAATTAGCGAGACGCTGGTGTTGGACAGAAAGGAGTTGAAGAAGGGTATTACCTGTAAGCATACAGTACCTACCGCTGTTTGGCGTCAGAGGTCGCTACAGATGCCTCCTCAAAAACTATCCTGCAGCCCAGGTAATCGAAGCCAATACACGCTACCACAACTAACGGAAAAAAATGCATCACAGTTCTAAACTGTCGTGAAAAAACTAATACTCATAATGAACGAGTCATTATGCAGCACACGTACTGGGCGAAAATCGTCGTCCTTAAAGACTGCAGAGTGCAGTAGAAGCACACCCTTTACACCACTTGCGATATGCGGCACGTCTCCAGAAAACGGTCCAAAAATAGTCGAATGGTTCAAATGGCTCTGAGCACTAGGGGACTTAACTTCTGAGGTCATCAGTCCCCTAGAACTTAGAACTACTTAAACCTAACTAACCTACGGAAATCACACACATTCATGCCCGAGGCAGGATTCGAACCTGCGACCGTAGCGGTCGCGCGGTTCCAGACTGTAGCGCCTAGAACCACTCGCCACTCCAGCCGGCCAAAAATAGTCCAGACGGCTCGCAAAACTCGGCTTCCCGTCATCTGGCGGCCGCCTTAACGTGTCACTCCTACGCCAACACAGTAGTGTGTATAGTTAACTAAACAATAGGAAATTAAAAAGCACGACAGCCTCAAGTGCAACTTATTCATCTAAAATACAGCGACAGAGACCCCACATGCCCCCCCCCCCCCTCCTAGACAGAGAACGGCTGAGTCTGGCGACCATTACAGTTGACACGGCCCCTCCCCCCTTCCCCACGCCTGCAGCAGATCGCATCTATAATAAAGCATTTATTTAAAAAATCAAAACACATTTGCAACCATAATAAATGTCCTCTTTCCACGAAAATAGGTAAAGTCCATTTTATTTTAGTTTTATGAGCGAAATCGGTATAGTTTCTGCGTTAGACTGCAGCCGCATCTCATTTTTGTGACGTGTAGCGAAATGTACCGACAGCGACCACAAATGATCAGCAGAGACAGGCTACCCTACGTAAAATCAGGAAAAAGCGAAAACTTCGTCAATTTTCATGCGAGAACTACCGATCAACGAAGAAATTCCTAGTTATTTCGAAACCGTCATCAGTGCAAAGAAAAAGCGAGATTTTAAACTCCAAAGAAAAAAAAATCTATATTAAGCAATTTATTCCAGCTTGTTGAACAAATTACACGAGCTGAGAGAGTCTCTCGCGTTCATTGTCTGGAAATAAACTCTCAGCACGAGTGTATTACACACTTCTGACACTCTTTCTCGCCATTGGCATACATGTCCGAAAAAAAAAAAAACAATTTCATTTAACGTTTGACAACAAGAAGTTATAATTCAAGAGAACATAGCTGTTTTGTACACTATAACAGGTACCCTTTTACCAATACGATGCTCTATCATACTAGCGTTTACGAAACAAATCGTGAGAGCCTATCTCACCCTGTGTACGTGGGAAATTGACATTTCGTTAAAAGATATGGCCGTAACGGAAAAAAAAGAAATGCTTGACAAGAATCATTCCGTGGTGCCCTAGCCATCTCTTCCAACCACCAGGCGGCATGTCATTGACATCAATTTGATAGTCTAATTAATTAAATTGATCACGAGAGTTACTCTATATGGCGAGTAATATTTTTCTCAGCAGTCGGATTACACTCGCCAAGTAGTACAACTGGGAATCCATGGAGGGAACACGATGCTCTTTTCGAGGAACACTATTGAGAAATGACATCTCAATCTGAGCACAGAGGAATTCTACACACATACACAGCACACACAATCGCTGATAGTGTTATGCTTTCAGGCAGACATGCTGTCCGAGATGCTGTCTGCAATTTTGAATCAAGTCTATCCATTCAACCAAATACTTGCTTTGGATCCTGTAGAGACGTCTCTTAATGGTTATAGCTAGTAGTGAATCGTATTCGTACCACTCTCGTATCTCGAAACGAGTCATCTTTTTTTTTGGAACCTATCTGTTAAGGATCCCATGAACCAAGAGCTGCAGCGCTGTTTTAGACACTCCCTCTGCATCTCTTAACTGCTCCTAAGTCTCTGCCCAGCACTCCCTGCAGCTTAGTCCATGTGATCGTCCCAATTTAAGTCTGACCTGTACGTAAGTCGGAGAACACTATACCTAAGACCTTGTGCATCCTGTGGAGAAACAGGACTAGCTGAGTTAATGCGACAGGAGTGCATTTTGACCAATCGGTGGAAATGGGATCATGGTGTCATAGCTCTGCCAACTGTGTACAGTGTGTAAGGCCAGCGCCAAACGAAGCTTTCCCCTACAACACGAGGTAGTAGAAGAGATAGTACGAGCAGTTACGGTGGTGTTTCTTGTTGGGAAAATTAGGAAGACTACATGAAACATGGCATGGAGGACGGACGAAGATTTTGTGACACATCTTCAAATTACAAATGGGTAGTCCGAAGGAGATCTGTGTCTCTCAATGTGCATTCATGTCTATCAACCAAACATATGTGGCGATTCTACTAAATACACAGATATTGGTTCATTGGAGCAGGTGGTTCGTGATAAAAGTCACTTCCTCAGATGGGTGTAAAGTTTCATCACCTGTACTGTAGGATCATCATATCCAATAGACAGGAGGGGGTTCCTACATTGCTCCTTCATAAGCTGTTTAATACATTGTTTTTTTTCGGTTGCAACACACGCAAATCAGTGTACACCGCTATACACTTTGTTTTTCCTACCAAGAGTTAGAGACCCGTGTCAGCTGCTGCTAAACTGACATCAACATGTTTCGATCCTGTAGCTCTCACAAAATTCTGAACATCGCATGGCATAAACTATACAGCTACCACAAGACAGGCTGGCAGAAATAAAACACAGGTGTGATGCTTCTCATTGACATAAATATGGAAGACGTGCAACATATGCTGGAAGAGTTTGCGGCGTTGTAGAGCGCTTCCAACAGCTATTCGAAGGTGATTACCTCTACAGTTAATCTCATCTTCCCATCGACAGGGTAGCGGATGTCTCGATGCTCTATTTTAAAAAGCGTTGTTCCTTCATTTTGCAGTCTGTTCTGGTGTTGACCATCACCGGAAGGTGCTTTTCACAACGCGCGTGAGGTAGTACAAGTAGAAAGTGTTACTTTTATCTTATTGATCAAAAAATAAGTAAATAAATAAAAAAATAAAAATAAAAAATAAAATAAAACATAAGTAAGGTATTGCAGGATATGTAAATAGGACGAGTATATAGCAATGGGGAACGCCTCCAAACAACTGTATTAAGGTGATGGCCTCTACATTTAATCCCATGTTCCATAGCAACAAGTAGCAGTGTTCGTCAAGGTTTCCTCCTTCTCAATGGAGTGGTGTCAGTCAACCATTATACAGTAGTCAACAGCGTACCCAGGGGATGGTTGGGATTGGAAGGACGCCATTGATATGGAGCAATGTACTGTAATACACACCGTAGTTGATAGCGAGATCAATTTTAGTAATTTCACCCAGACTTCAGAGAGAGCAATATTTACCACATTCTGCAACCTGTGTACAAACAGAGCGTGCTGAGTTAATGCTATAGGAGCGTGTTTTGACCACTCAGTGGAACTGGGAACATGTAGTAGCTCCACCACCCGTGTACGATGTGTAAGGTCAGCGTTAAATGAAGCCTGCTCTTGCAACTCGACGACAGTACGAACAGTTATCGTAGTGTTTCTTCCTGGGAAAACTAGGAAGACTCAACAACGAAGCAGATCCGCGTCCCTCGGGATCCATTCACATCTGTCATCCAAACATTCTATCATCGTTATTCTGTAACATCCAGCAAAGGAATATTACTAACTATAAAAGCTCAATTAATTTCATCCGATAGAGTTTTACCGCATCTCTCTCTTCTGTTATATCGAACACGAATACTGTCTACAAGTGTGTGTGTGAAATCTTATGGGACTTAACTGCTAAGGTCATCAGTCCCTAAGCTTACACACTACTTAACCTAAATTATCCTAAGGACAAACACACACACACCCATACCCGGGGGAGGGCTCGAATCTCCGCCGGGACCAGCCGCACAGTCCATGACTGCAGCGCCTTGGCCCGCTTGGCTAATCCCGCGCGGCACCGTCTACATGCCGGCATCGAGAATATGCAACGATCCTATTAAATATACAGGTATTTATCGATTGGAGCAGGTGGCCAGTGATCGACGTCGCTTGCACAGACCAGTGTAAAGTTTCATCGCCTATACTGCACGAGAATCTTCTCCCACATGTTATAAGTCGCAGGAGAGGGACCCTGTTTCATTGTTTGATACACCGCTTTTCTGCTGTAACACGCTTTGTACACTGTCATACATCTTTTTTCCGCAACGACTTCGACATTTGTATCAGATTCTAAACTGACATTAAAACGTTTGGTCCATTGACTCCCCCCAGGAAACAGAACATTGCACAGTGTAAATCACATTATGTGGTAATCAACAATGTACCTGGACTGTTGGGATGAAAAAGACCGTCAATGTGATGTAATAATAAGCATCATAGTTGATAATGCGATCAATTTGAGAAATTTTATCGTAATTTCGACGTCGACCAAGGACGCGGCAGCATGCTTACCAGTTTCTGTACCATAGCTAAACAGCCCCTCCACTACTTTGCGAGTACCATCGCGAGTGTAAGTACATGACTGTGCGGTATGTTCATTCATTGTTAATTCTCGAACATATACACCAAAGTACACCAGACAGCGACCTTCATATCTCTAGCACTTCGATCATAGCGCTTAACTTACGGTGTTTCTCTATATGCATGGGAGTCACAGGGCATTCTCGCATTCTTAGGATGAAGTTAGAGACCGAAAGATCTCCTCACATTGTCTTTGACCAACGCCCCTCCACTGTCCAGAAGTAGACCGCTACATTCCACATTTTGTGCAGGAACGGTGCGAACCGAGGCTGTAACTACAGTCAGGCACACATCCAGGAGCATAAGATTTCTCCAGATGCGCGGATGTAGAGGGAGTTAGCACCCCTTATCGGTGTACAGGAGATATGAAACTATTGTGATGATGTAACAGACAGTTAAGAACAAGAAACGGGTGGTTTTTATGCATGATGGATCTCCAGACGGACGGAGTTTTACGTAAATCAACTGTGCTAGCAATTCTAAACTATTGTTCTAGTGTCCAGGGTCATTACCAAGAGGGTATTGGTAAGAGAGAACATAAATACATGCACTCCTAAGGCTACAATGTTCTGCACTTAAAACACGCCATAATGTTCGATCGTTGTGGTTTCAGACCTATTAGTCGTATGGAATGCAACGCTGTTACTATCCCTATGTAAGAAGTATATTTCCAGCGCATGACATACATTCTCCATGCATGTTTCCTTACGATAAACTATGGTGATAAACTGTAAAATGAAAAACTACTTCCTTAAAACATCGATTCCTTGTGATACACGTACAGTATAGGTTTCCAGATGTGTATAGCCCCCACTATTCACATCCGATCACGGTTCAGAAATTATACTATTCTCGCATCGGTCCTATATAAAATGATCGTTAGTAACGGGGAATGCCTCTTACAAAATGGTTCAAATGGCTCTGAGCACTATGGGACTCAACTGCTGTGGTCATCAGTCCCCTAGAACTTAGAACTACTTAAACCTAACTAACCTAAGGACATCACACACATCCATGCCCGAGGCAGGATTCGAACCTGCGACCATAGCAGTGCCTCTTACAAAGAAAGGGACAAACGCATAGCAGCGGTGTTTGACACGTCAAATTACACTGAGTCGGTGGCGGCACTGACTCCGTAAAGAGGACATCTGTCAAGCAGATGTGTACACGGAGATTATAGTACCTCACAAACACCTGTCGCTAACTTAGAATCACCGTAGTTATGAAACTGAGGACTCGATTTTATGCCCAATATGCGGCAGGGGAATGGAGTACGTCTAGAGGAATGTGTCGAAATAGGATGGAAGTCCTCCGATGACCGAGAGGTTTGCTGTTAACGATCAAAAGCGGACAGTGCTCTATGTTGCAAACAGAACACGCAGGTGTGTGCGAGTCGAACGCATGTTATGTCACTCAACTGATGCATCCCGACAGGGCAACGAGAAAAAATGGTCAAATGGCATGCAGCAACATGTTCCTCTCTCTCTAGAATGCATCATCAGTCTACCATTAAATCCTTCCACTTTACTCGTTGCTGCTCCATCTCACGCTATCACTCCATCCACTCCCTGTCTTCCTTTAACGCACATGCAAGTAAGTTTAGAGGCAGATGGTTCTCTTTTCCCAGGAAAGCATCGAAGACAGCAGTCAACTCGCGCGTGTCACCATTACCTCAATAGGCACACAGTAAAATGTTTCCTCGACGAAAAATAAAATATTGTTTCCCTGGTTCCCGGTGCTTCCATCTCGCCGTTTTCCCGCATTATATTGCTGTTGAATACTCGTTCCCATCTACAATAACTGATCTGCACCAATCAGAAAACTTGCAAGTACTTCCTCAATTTCCCCGCTTTTCAACGTATTTTCCCTTAATTAAACGTACTTTTCGCAATTCTATCAATTTTTTTATGTCACTTCTACCCATGCGATCACGACATAACCTCTCGTTCCGTGTTCCAAAACTGCTTGTAAATGCAGTACAGCTACCAACACCTAGCGAAAATGCACCTTTTTTTCTGGTCGGGAGTCGTAGTATAGCACTGTGGTCGATTGCATCCAGTCGTCTCCACCCACATATTTAACATTTGCAGTTAGTTTGCTCTGTTTTCTGTACGTCTGTGTATGTGCTTGTATCGCGGATGGCTCCCAGACATACAGAAAACAGAGCAAACGTGCTGCAACTGTTGAATATGCGGTTGGAGGTGACTGGTTGCATTCGAGTACAGTGCTATGCTATGTCGCCTGACCGGAAAAAATAGTGCGTTTGCGCTAAGTATTGGTAGCTGAGCTACATTTACAAGCAAATTTGGAACACGGAACGAGATGTTATTTCATGATCGCATGGGTAGAAGTGACATAAAAAAGTCGATGGAATTGCGAAAAATACGTATAATTGAGAGAAAATACGCAATAAAGTGGGGAAATTGAGGATGTACTTGCATGTCTTCTGATGGGTGCACAACAATTCTTGTACATGGAACGACATACTACAGCAAAAGGAATGCGGGAAAACGGCGAGATGGAAGCACTGGGAACCGGGTGGGCCGTGCGTGGCTCGCGTTCCCGCCATCATGTGTTTTACATCCTGTTTTTAACATACTTCCACCTCACTACGTTAATTTAAATTACTACCGTCACTGAGTTGCTGCTCTGCCTGACCGTCACCGGTGATAGCATCACGTATCGATAATCCCCTCTCGTAGTATCTTTTACTTAGTTCGGGCTGCGAGTTCGGGTCGCAAGTTCGGGCGGCCAGTCAGTTGGAACGCGTCTGGAGCACAGTGTGGACCTGCCAGTGATTTCATGTGATGACGAGGGCAGATGACCATTGACTTACAGAAAGGGGTTTCAGAGTTCCGAGTTATTCCAATCTATTGTATTCAGAAGCAACTTCATTATGAGTGGAGTGAGGTACTGACGAATACGGTCAACCTTAGGTTTTGTATTATCCTTGAGCATAATACACTACTAGCCATTACAATTGCTGCACCAAGAAGTAACGCAGATGATAAACGGGCATTCATTGGACAAATATATTATACTGGAACTGACATGTGATTACATTTTCACGATATTTGGGTACATAGATCCTGAGAAATCAGTACCCAGAACAACCACTTCTGGCCGTAATAACGGCCTTGATATGCCTGGGCATTGAGTCAAACAGAGCTTGGATGGCGTGTACAGGTACAGCTGCCCATGCAGCTTCAACACGATACCACAGTTCATCAAGAGTAGTGACTGGCGTATTGTGACGACCCAGTTGCTCGGCCACCATTGACCAGACGTTTTCAATTGGTAAGAGATCTGGAGAATGTGCTGGCCAGGGCAGCAGCCGAACATTTTCTGTATCCTGAAAGGCCCGTAGAGGACCTGCAACATGCGGTCGTGCATTATCCTGCTGAAATGTAGGGTTTCGCAGGGATCGAATGATGGGTAGAGCCACGGGTCGTAACACATCTGAAATGTAACGTCCACTGTTCAAAGTGCCGTCAATGAGAACAAGAGGTGACCGAGACGTGTAATGAATGGCACCCCATACCATCACGCCGGGTGATACGCCAGTATGGCGATTACGAATACACGCTTCCAATGTGCGTTCACTTTGATGTCGCCAAACGCGTATGCGACCATCATGATGCTGCAAACAGAACCTGAATTCATCCTAACAAATGTCGTTTTGCCATTCTTGCACCCAGGTTCGTCGTTGAGTACACCATCGCAGGCGCTCCTGTCTGTGATGCAGCGTCAAGGGTAACCGCAGCCATGGTCTCCGAGCTGATAGTCCATGCTGCTGCAAACGTCGTCGAACTGTTCGTGCAGATGGTGGTTGTCTTGCAAATGTCCCCATCTGTTGACTCAGGGATCGAGACGTGGCTTCACGTTCCGTTACAGCCATGCCTGTCATCTCGACTGCTAGTGATACGAGGCCGTTGGGATCCAGCACGGCGTTCCGCATTACGCCCCTGAACCCACCGTCTCCATATTTTGCTAACAGTCATTGGATCTCGATCAACGCTAGCAGCAATGTCGCGATACAATAAACCGCAGTCGCGATAGGCTACAATCCGACCTTTATTAAAGTCGGAAACGTGATGGTACGCATTTCTCCTCCTTACACGGGGCATCACAACAACGTTTCACCAGGCAACGCCGGTAAACTGCTGTTTGTGTATGAGAAATCGGTTGGAAACTTTCCTCATGTCAGCACGTTGTAGGTGTCGCCACCGGCACCAACCTTGTGTGAATGCTCTGAAAAGCTAATCATTTGCGTATCACAGCATCTTCTTCCTGTCGGTTAAATTTCGCGTCTGTAGCACGTCATCTTCGTGGTGTAGCAATTTTAATGGCCATTAGTGTATGTACGTGAAAATTCATCGCGCGTCCCAATGTGCCGTCGAATAGAAGTCCATATTTTTCGCACACCTGATGGATACTGGCACAGGAAAGTTGCATGTACATTGTCCTGAATATATAAACCAAATAAATCGAAAGCATGCTACCCAAATTATTAGGTCTAGAACGTAACTGAACTACTGTGAAAGCCACGTACTTTGTCGAGTTTCTATATTTTTCTTAGAAACTGCAAATTCCAAGAACAGAGTTACTTTCACCGTTATAGACTGTAAGCAGCAAGTATAATTTTTGTAGTTTTGGGGGTTCAAACTGCTCGTAAGATTTTCATCGATCATTGTGACTGAAACATCAATATCGAACTGAAATGGCACAGATTTATGTCAAATGAACAGTTTTCGGTTTGTCCTGTGAATGTGACCATCTGTTCTGATCTGCGGAAGACAGTTTGTCTGAACTGTGACGGACGAGGCGTTTAGGTATTGCGAAGCCCTGGTAAACCCGCAGGACAGGACAGGTAGTTTAAATTGTGGGTCCGCAGCTCGTGGTCGTGCGGTAGCGTTCTCTCTTCCCACGCCCGGGTTCCCGGGTTCGATTCCCGGCGGGGTCAGGGATTTTCTCTGCCTCGTGATGACTGGGTGTTGTGTGCTGTCCTTAGGTTAGTTAGGTTTAAGTAGTTCTAAGTTCTAGGGGACTGATGACCATAGATGTTAAGTCCCATAGTGCTCAGAGCCATTTGAACCCATTTAAATTGTGGAAAGGGTACAAAATAAGGTTCTGTCAGTTACACTCGAAAACACAACTTTATTATTTGATCAAACATTACAAGAGCCCAAAAAAAAAAAATTTTTTTTAAACACATAGCTTTAATCTTACCGGCTGAAAGCCACTTTAATTTAAAAACAGCTGAAGGCCAATAACTTAAAACGCAAGCATAATCAGAAATTTAAAAGGCGAGCCTTATCTTACGACAGTTCTTTATTTAGGCTGAAGGCCCAAAGAATTTGAGATTTTCAGAGCAAACAATTTGAATTCGTACTCGGCCCCCCATGAACCATGGACCTTGCCGTTGGTGGGGAGGCTTGCGTGCCTCAGCGATACAGATGGCCGTACCGTAGGTGCAACCACAACGGAGGGGTATCTGTTGAGAGGCCAGACAAACATGTGGTTCCTGAAGAGGGGCAGCAGCCTTTTCAGTAGTTGCAGGGGCAACAGTCTGGATGATTGACTGATCTGGCCTTGCTGTGCTGGTACTGCGAACGGCTGAAAGCAAGAGGAAACTACAGCCGTAAATTTTCCCGAGGACATGCAGCTTTACTGTATGATTAAATGATGATGGCGTCCTCTTGGGTAAAATATTCCGGAGGTAAAATAGTCGCCCATTCGGATCTCCGGGCGGGGACTACTCAAGAGGACATCGTTATCAGGAGAAAGAAAGCTGGCGTTCTACGGATCGGAGCGTGGAATGTCAGATCCCTTAATCGGGCAGGTAGGTTAGAAAATTTAAAAAGGGAAATGGATAGGTTCAAGTTAGATATAGTGGGAATTAGTGAAGTGCGGTGGCAGGAGGAACAAGACTTTTGGTCAGGTGATTACAGGGTTATAAATACAAAATCAAATAGGGGTAATGCAGGACTAGGTTTAATAATGAATAAAAAAATAGGAGTGCGGGTTAGCTACTACAAACAGCATAGTGAATGCATTATTGTGGCCAAGATAGACACGAAGCCCACGCCTACTACAGTAGTACAAGTTTATATGCCAACTAGCTCTGCAGATGATGAAGAAATTGATGAAATGTATGACGAGATAAAAGAAATTATTCAGGTAGTGAAGGGAGACGAAAATTTAATAGTCATGGGTGACTGGAATTCGTCAGTAGGAAAAGGGAGAGAAGGAAACATAGTAGGTGAATATGGATTGGGGGTAAGAAATGAAAGAGGAAGCCGCCTTGTAGAATTTTGCATAGAGCATAACTTAATCATAGCTAACACTTGGTTCAAGAATCATAAAAGAAGGTTGATTACATGGAAGAATCCTGGAGATACTAAAAGGTATCAGATAGATTATATAATGGTAAGACAGAGATTTAGGAACCAGGTTTTAAATTGTAAGACATTTCCAGGGGCAGATGTGGATTCTAACCACAATCTATTGGTTATGAACTGCAGATTGAAACTGAAGAAACTGCAAAAAAGTGGGAACTTAAGGAGATGGGACCTGGATAAACTGACTAAACCAGAGGTTGTAGAGAGTTTCAGGAAGAGCATAAGGGAACAATTGACAGGAATGGGGGAAAGAAATACAGTAGAAGAAGAATAAGTAGCTCTGAGGGATGAAGTAGTGAAGGCAGCAGAGGATCAAGTAGGTAAAAAGACGAGGGCTAATAGAAATCCTTGGGTGACAGAAGAAATATTGAATTTAATTGATGAAAGGAGAAAATATAAAAATGCAGTAAATGAAACAGGCAAAAAGGAATACAAACGTCTCAAAAATGAGATCGACAGGAAGTGCAAAATGGCTAAGCAGGGATGGCTAGAGGACAAATTTAAGGATGTAGAGGCTTGTCTCACTAGGGGTAAGATAGATACTGCCTACAGGAAAACTAAAGAGGCCTTTGGAGAGAAGAGAACCACTTGTATGAATATCAAGAGCTCAGATGGCAACCCAGTTCTAAGCAAAGAAGGGAAGGCAGAAAGGTGGAAGGAGTATATAGAGGGTTTATACAAGGGCGATGTACTTGAGGACAATATTATGGAAATGGAAGAGGATGTAGATGAAGATGAAATGGGAGATAAGATACTGCGTGAAGAGTTTGACAGAGCACTGAAAGACCTGAGTTGAAACAAGGCCCGGGAGTAGACAACATTCCATTAGAACTACTGATGGCCTTGGGAGAACCAGTCATGACAAAACTCTACCATCTGGTGAGCAAGATGTATGAGACAGGCGAAATACCCTCAGACTTCAAGAAGAATGTAATAATTACAATCCCAAAGAAAGCAGGTGTTGACAGATGTGAAAATTACCGAACTATCAGTTTAATAAGTCACAGCTGCAAAATACTAACGCGAATTCTTTACGGACGAATGGAAAAACTGGTAGATGCGGACCTCGGGGAAGATCAGTTTGGATTCCGTAGAAATGTTGGAACACGTGAGGCAATACTAACCTTACGACTTATCTTAGAAGAAAGATTAAGAAAAGGCAAACCTACGTTTCTAGCATTTGTAGACTTAGAGAAAGCTTTTGACAACGTTAACTGGAATACTCTCTTTCAAATTCTGAAGGTGGCAGGGGTAAAATACAGGAAGCGAAAGGCTATTTACAATTTGTACAGAAACCAGATGGCAGTTATAAGAGTCGAGGGGCATGAAAGGGAAGCAGTGGTTGGGAAAGGAGTGAGACAGGGTTGTAGCCTCTCCCCGATGTTATTCAATCTGTATATTGAGCAAGCAGTAAAGGAAACAAAAGAAAAATTCGGAGTAGGTATTAAAATTCCTGGAGAAGAAGTGAAAACTTTGAGGTTCGCCGATGACATTGTAATTCTGTCAGAGACAGCAAAGGACTTGGAAGAGCAGTTGAACGGAATGGACAGTGTCTTGAAAGGAGGATATAAGATGAACTTCAACAAAAGCAAAACGAGGATAATGGAATGTAGTCAAATTTAATCGGGTGATGCTGACGGGATTAGATTAGGAAATGAGACACTTAAAGTAGTAAAGGAGTTTTGCTATTTAGGGAATAAAATAACTGATGATGGTCGAAGTAGAGAGGATATAAAATGTAGACTGGCAATGGCAAGGAAATCGTTTCTGAAGAAGAGAAATTTGTTAACATCGAGTATAGATTTAAGTGTCAGGAAGTCGTTTCTGAATGTATTTGTATGTAGTGTAGCCATGTATGGAAGTGAAACATGGACGATAACCAGTTTGGACAAGAAGAGAATAGAAGCTTTCGAAATGTGGTGCTACAGAAGAATGCTGAAGATGAGGTGGGTAGATCACGTAACTAATGAGGAGGTACTGAACAGGATTGGGGAGAAGAGAAGTTTGTGGCACAACTTGACTAGAAGAAGAGATCGGTTGGTAGGACATGTTTTGAGGCATCAAGGGATCACAAATTTAGCATTGGAGGGCAGCGTGGAGGGTAAAAATCGTAGAGGGAGACCAAGAGATGAATACACTAAGCAGATTCAGAAGGATGTAGGTTGCAGTAGGTACTGGGAGATGAAGAAGCTTGCACAGGATAGAGTAGCATGGAGAGCTGCATCAAACCAGTCTCAGGACTGAAGACCACAACGACAACAACAACACTTGGCTGAAACCCAACACTTAAGGCTAAACAATATTATTTTTTTAAAAAAAAAGACCTTACGTAAAATAGTTCTTAATTAGGCAAAACTCAACCGAAACAGAAATTTAAAAGGCAAAGCTTTATCTTAAAACAGTTCTTTAGTTAGGCTGAAGGCCCAAAGAATCAGGCACGTCAAGAGCAAACTAATTAAATTCAAATCGGCTGAAGGCTTAACATTTAAAACTCCACAACATTATTTTCTTTTTAAATAGCAAAGGCCTTACGTGAAACAGTTCTTTAAATTAGGTTGAAGTCCTAAAGAATCTTATGCGTTAACGGCAAAACAACCATAATTGAAAAGAATCGGCTAGGAGCCATGCAAGTACAAACAAGAAGAACAAATAAAAGAAGGCAGCACCCCAAGGGCTCTCAGAAGTTCTGAGGGTCGGTCTAGAATTCAAACACTAATGCTTGCTTAGGTGAGACAGGCAGTCGGCCCAACCATTGTCGAGCCGATTACAACCCAACCGACAGGCATTCAACGGACCCACCGACAAGAATACTTTTTTATTTACTCAACTTCCGTGTCCAGGATCGGTGAGCCACGGACCTCGTAGCAATGGGAACAGCCCCTCACATCCCGACCGCTCGTGGACGGCGCCAGGTCCCGGCCACACACGCGCCACGGAGACTTCCTCGCTGCTACACGCCAACCAACAGACTGTCCAGGCCCGGAAACGTTGAAAGGACCCAATATATGCCGGCCGATGAGACGACCAACCGACGGTCGTCCCGCTCCAATCTCCCTCCGTCTGACAGTTCATGTGTGTCGCCAGCGGTCGGCGAGCACTGGCTATCAGCGCCTCACTGGCGCTCCGTCCCCGACTTCACCGCTGCTGCGTGCCGACTGCACTGCTGGTCCGTCTCCAACTGACTGCCAGACACACGACGACCCGGAAATACTATCGGTCACTCCAGAGATGGTACGACAGTGCACTTATCGATAAGCGCTGCTGCTTCTGCTCAAGGGCAAGTAAGGCAGGAAGTTAGTGACGCCAGTAAATGGAATAAGAAAACGTGGCGGCAGTACCGTAATAGAAGATGACAAACAATAAATGGCATGAACACGAGCCGCGCACGGCTCAGGTATATGTGCATCAAAGGACAGCAAGTTAGAGCGAGGAAAGTTTCGTACTGAGCTTTTCGCTGTCTAATTTGGTTGCTTTCGCCCACGGTTCCTGTGTGGACTGCCAGAAGGATTGGATACAGATTCAGAATGAGGGACAGTGTTTATTTCCATTTTCTGAAGTCGACATTTGTGTGGAACATAATTTACTTTTCATCTCTTTTGCAAGCACACTTGCTACGGGGGTCGCGATTTATTCCAGTGTTTATATTCCGCATGGAGGAGAAAGCAGGTTTTGCGGTCACGCGTTAAGTACTATTCACACAAGACTTTTGAATTTTGATTTAGCTGAAGATGCTACCGAGCGTATCGCTACCTGTTTATTCTGTCGCCCGTGTTGACGGTTGTCGTGTGATCTACTATACTGAAGCGGCTTCGAGCAAACCGCGATCAGCGTTGCAAAACAGGCACATTAAAGTTTAGCCAAGACTCGAATTTTATGAGTATCGATTACTTTATGTACTTCGTTGAGAGCAGGGCTGGCGTGTTTTAGAATCTCTGTTATCAGCAAGGTCCTGAATAATGGCATCGCGTAGCATTTGATCTCGAAACGAGGCTCCACAGGTGCAGATAAATTTACAGTTCCTAGACGTGGACTTGAGTTCAGAGATTGGTTCCTTGTAAGACTGATCACTATGACTACACGTAAAAAAATTTTGAGCCGAGCTGCAACTACTTGCGTCTGTGCTTCGAAGAATGTGCCTAATGCTCGAATAATGTCTGCATAAGTTAAGGTTTGCGGCTTTAACTGCGCAAACAATTTGCGACAGAATCTGAAAACACGAAAAACCTTCCCACGAAAGAAGGAAAGAGCGTCGCTATTCACCTGCTATGTTGTAGGCTTGAGAATGCTGCCCGAACTGCTTTTGCTACTCCGTCCATTCCCCATTTTGTACATCAAAAGAGTGAAATGGCGGAGGAGGTGGTGCTTGATAACAGGCATTCTCTGCATGAGTCACTATAATTCTGTGAGTTTGCTGTGCTCCCATAAGTCTGCCAAGTACCGTTAGCAAAGAGATTGTTTGTTGACTCTGAAACTGAATAAATGCAGAGGGAGATAGCTCTCAGGAAGTTGCCACTGAATGCGCAAATTACAGACACTTCGAAGATATATGTCCCACAAATAAATACTACGAAAATGGTACTGATGAATTTCCGACCATTGCCACAGTAAAAGCAGACCCTCAGCAGCTGATGCAAAAATACCAACTCGTCGCCATTTGATGCCTATTGTATCGATGGACGAGCAGTAAATGCTATCAAACATCTACAAAAATGTAGCACATTAATAAGTTTATTTACACTATGTGTACGAAATAATTGAGTTACACGTAACATTGAATTCTTACAAGGGAACCTCCCCATCGCACCCCCCTCAGATTTAGATGTAAGTTGGCACAGGGATAGGCCTTGAAAAACTGAACACAGATCAATCGAGGAAACAGGAAGAAGTTGTGTGGAACTATGAAAAAAATAAGCAAAATATACAAACTGAGTAGTGCATGGGCAACATCAAGGACAGTGGCAGCTTACGAGCGCCGTGGTCCCGTGGTTAGCGTGAGCAGCTGCGGAACGAGAGATCCTTCGTTCAAATCTTCCCTCGGGTGAAAACTTTAATTTTTTATTTTCAGATAATTATCAAAGTTCAGGCACTCACACATAATCAACTTCGCTCTCCAAAATTCCAGGACATGTTCAGATTTGCTTGGACATATGCAGTATTTGACGGTCTACGCACGGAAACATTTGAAAACGTAAAAAAACATATGTTTTGACAGAGCACAGGGAAAACTGTGCGACTGTGAAACTGTTGCATTCATTTGTTGCAGTTTATGTGACAAACTCTTATGTTTTCATCACTTTTTTGGGAGTGATTATCACATCCACAAGAAAACCTAAATCGGGCAAGGTAGAAGAATCTTTTTACCTATTCGCCAAGTGTACAAGTTAGATGGGTCGACAACATATTCCTGTCATGTGACGCACATGCCGTCACCAGTGTCGTAAAGACTATATCAGACGTGTTTTCCTGTGGAGCAATCGGTTGACCTATGACCTTGCGATCAAATGTTTTCGGTTCCTATTGGAGAGGCACGTCCTTTCGTCTACTAATCGGACGGTTTTGGGGTGCGGTCGCAAAACACTGACACTAAACTTATTACAGTGAACAGAGACGTCAATGAACGAACGGACAGATCGTAACTTTGCGAAAATAAAGAAAGTAAAATTTTCACTCGAGGGAGGACTCGAACCAAGGACCTATCGTTCTGCAGTTGCTCACTCTAACCACGGGACCACGGTGCTCTTCAGCTTATATTGTCCTTGATGTTGCCTATCTTGCACATGGACTACTCAGTTTGTATATTTTGCTTATTTTTTCATAGTTCCACACAACTTCTTCCGGTTTTCTCGATTGATCTGTGTTTAGTTTTTCAAGGCCTATCCACTGTGTCAGTATATAACTAAATCTGAGGGGGGTGCGATGGGGAGGTTCCCTTGTTAGGTTCTTCTGTGGTGCTGGATTATAGACCAGTGGTGGTAATTTTCTGGGTAGAACCTAATCGTCTTGAGTGCTGATACTCACAAGTTTCAGGATATTAATAATATTTTGTAGCGTGGAACTACATTGATGTACTGTTCCCTACTGCTCTTCATAAATCTATAGATACTCTGTATCCGGGGGAAACTTGTGTATGTGTGTGTGTGTGTGTGTGTGTGTGTGTGTGTGTGTGTGTGTGTTCGCGTGTGTGTGCTGTTTACTGTCGCCTTCTCTCCTTTGACGATTTTGCTGCTTTTGTGGGAGGTCAGGTTTAAAACTTTCTCTTTATTGTTGCGTTCATGTGTCAAGAATGTGGCGGCGTCGGTATTTTTATGAGGCATGTGGGATGTCGGGGTTATATGGCGATCAGTTCTTTATAGTTTACCACAGTTTTGTAAAACTCATCAGGGTACCTTGCAACGATGTCATGCTGTCGGTTGGAGAGTGCGAACTGCGCTCAGGTGACGTGTGGTGTCCTGTAATGCATGAATATTGTCAAACATTTTCGTGCCTTATCTTGTACTTTTTGGTGAAGGTATCACTCCTACAGTGATTCGTGTATTTCTGTGGTTCGCATTCAACAGATCGCTCTGAGTGACCATCGCAAGCATTTGCTTTGAATTATTTGAAGTGTCTTGTAATTTGTGGCACAGGTCGTGCTCCATAAACTGGATCCGTAGAGTAGAGTAGGTTAGATCGTTACGCTGCACAGCTGTAATGTCGTTTTCATATTGAGATGTTGCTTCTGAAGAAGGGAGAAAGAGGGTGCAGCTGCAGCCTACTTTTTTCTTTCCCTTCCCATGGTAAGTCTACAACAGTGTTCTGTCTAAATGTCCACCTTGACACCAGGTACTTATAGTGAAAGTGTAGCTACTCACAGAGGTCCAGTGTGCTCTGTAATTATTTTATGGCAGCGAAACTTGGTGGATATCCAGGTGCATTAAAGCGAAACCGATTTATGCTGGAAAACAAATTAGTTCCAATTTTGTCCACCAGGAGCAAATCTGGCGCTGCGAATGCAAGAAAGGCATATAGAAATGTTTCCAAATGTAATGCATTAGCAACGGGATGTGGGCATACAATGTGAAACAAGTGAGACAGGCATAATGTTGATTGTACTTCTAACCGACGCTTATATGATATGTTCCATATGAGCATCGGTGACGTCGACGAGATGCCGCATTCGTATAATTACGTGATCAACAGCTGCTACGAGCAAGATGGTCCTGTATACTGACCTTCAGGTCAAGAAAAGAGCAAACGTGTCCCTGGCTCTAACATTCGTTTAGGTATCTCAAACTCAAGATCACAGGGATCCAGACCAGGTTATCTTGCAGGCCATGTACCTGGAAAACGTCTGCAGATAACAACTTCGTGGAAAGTTGTATTAAGTTGTTCTTTCACTACGCGAGCGAATGAGATGTTGCCCCATCTTGCATCAAAACAGTGGTTTTCCAAAGCAGGAATCGCATGCTGTACAAGGAGGCGTCACGGTACGCCTGAGAATCCCTCTGTGTGTAGTCTTCTCAAAGAATAATGGACCGAGGGTGAAGGTGCTTGTGGAGCCACACCACACAGTCAAATACGGCGAGTGCCATGGCCCTTCGGTGCCAACATGTACTTCAACAGTACTCCAAAATTGGCAGATCTATGTTTTCACTGTACCCTTAGTGTAAAATATGCCTCGTCTCTCCATGGAATGTTGCTGGGCCACATGTTATCCACTTGGATCCGTGCCAGAAACCGAAGAGCAAATTCAGAACGTTGCTGCGGATCGCGAGGTTTCGGTTGCTGCACCGACCGGGTATGGCTACAAGTGTAAAATAGACCGCAAAACTTTCCACACTGTCGCCCACGGGAGGGACAATTCTCGTAACGCTGCACGAGTCTTAGCACTGCCCGGGGCACATGCTGCATGGTTAGTTAAGGCAACAGCAACCTCTTCAACAACTTCCACTGTGATAGGACGCCTTCCTCTTCCAGGTGTCACACCAAGCTCACCCGTGGTTTCGAATTCCATTATCATTTTCTTTAAATGACATCGTGCCTTTCCCATCAGACCTTTCAGTCGCATAAACTCTCTAATTGTAGCACTGTAACTGCTGCCGTTCACATAAAACAGTATCCCTGACAGCGCACAGTCTCTCTTCTCGATAGCCATACTGTTCGCTCACGTTATGGCTTGTCATATGACAGCGTGGATGTCATACCGTCATACAAACAGTGTACAGCACCAGATTTGCACCTGGTGGGCAAAACTGGATCTACCAGGTTTCGTTGCCGTACGATAATTACAGCCGACACTGGACCTCCGTGAGCAGATGCACTTCCATTACAACCACCCGGTACTTAACAACGGCTGACCAAGGTAATGGTTGGCCATTTATACTCTAAAACTTCCCCTTAGAAAAATTATAAATGTCTGTGCTGGTAAACCTCTTACATTATTTGATTTTCAAACAGCTGAGCAGAACTGAACGTACTCAGACATTTCTCTCTATACTTATTCTGATCAACACTAAACTGACACAAAATATTTTCAGAGCAACGCAATCTGACTTTCAATAATCCCTACAAAAGAATGGCCGTGACTAACATTAACCTATATCTTTCATAAATCGCTTACTTCACAAAAATCTTCGTTACTCGAACTACTGCAATACAGTGAGCGCCGCTACTGCCAGCTAAATAAAAGATTCAAACTACTGAAGGCACTAACTACTGATAGGCATAACTAGCAAATAAAAGATTTTAATAGAGAACAAACAATGTATTTACCTTAATAGTTCAAAAGTCATAATATATATATATGTATATATCAGTTCATGACATCCAGTCTTACAAATTTACTCTCTCTGATGGACACACGTCCAGATCATCTGCTCTCAAAACTCCGCCATCTCTCTCCCCACATCCACCACTGCTGGCGGCTTACCTCCAACTGCGCAACGCTACACGCTGTTAACAGCCACCTGCCCAACACTACAATAGCAAATTCCAACAATGCAAACCAGCCACAGACTGGATACAGCACAGTCAGTGATTTTCATATAGAGCACTACATGGCGTTACCAACATAAAAACCTAAACAGCCTACTTACATAGCCCTCATGCTCCCTACTTACATAGCCCTCATGCTCCCTACAAAAAATTTTACAAATTGTTTTGGGCAGTGGCCAATAATGATTTGATAAAAATTTTCATAATTACAATAACAAAGATATCAAATGCACACGCTTATTGATACAATGTCGGTCAAAAGCTAAAATTTTCTCACAAACCATAAAGACAGTCCTGATCATTCATCACAGTAAAACTGCAGTGTTTTTGTTTTTTTTTCTCAAAGTCTGAGCAGCGAAAGAACATGCACACGGAAGTAGTGGATTTCCATGCAGTGTTGAATCAGTAGTGTTGTCCTGCCAACGGAAAGACAATGCTGACTCTTGACTTGCAGACAGGTAATGGGCCACAACAGAGCAAACCCACAGCAGAGTCAGTCGAAGTTTTGAAGAATATTGGTAGGTAGGTCATCACAGAGTAGACCCACTGGAGTCCTGCTAGAGTGTATGGTATTGGTGGGCCACCAGAGGAGCAGACCCACTGCAGTCCTTGTAGGAATAATGGTATTGGTGGGTCATAGAACGTGCAGACCCACTGTAGTCCTTGTAGAGACGGCCATTAGCCATCTGTTGCGACTGTGCAGGTGCACAATCACCATCGAAGAGTCTTGCAGACAACTTTTTGGAATGTCCGTAGAACCAGCAA
This sequence comes from Schistocerca nitens, assembly GCF_023898315.1. Classification (NCBI taxonomy): domain Eukaryota; kingdom Metazoa; phylum Arthropoda; class Insecta; order Orthoptera; family Acrididae; genus Schistocerca; species Schistocerca nitens. The sequence goes on along the minus strand of NC_064614.1, from coordinate 485,203,621 downwards.
TGCTGTTAACCAGCCCTTTCTGAATTATCAACACACGTGCAAGCACTAACAGTCCTTTTTTTTCACATATTGTGCATATACTATGACCAACAGAAATGTGTGCAGTGAAATGAATGCTTACAAGTTACTTAATTTGATGAACTGGTGTCAATTACAATATTATAACATGAGAATACAATCACAAAGGTACAGAAAACATCATTAAAACATAATAATACAGATAACATTTGTAGTAATACAGGCTTTACAAAAGAATAGAAATAAACACGTACATCAGTGTTACAGGAATTATGACGTAAGTAAATACATAAAAGGTCAGTATAACTTTCTAAACATCAACTTCGGACGTGAGCATTAAAACAAAACAGAATAAATAATGTTTAAACATCTATACAACGTAAATAACATATTATAAATGCAAATTATATTTGAGGGTAACAGTATTCCTCATCATAGTGAATGTAGCTGAGTATTGGAAAAAAACTCACAAGGCACACAGACACATAGTGGAATAAATCAAAAGGACAGGTCAGGGTTTGTTTTCAGTGTGACATTTGGTACTGCAGTCCAACCCAAAACTTCATTTCATAGATGTTTCCTCTTATTTCACTTTTTTTATACCTTGTCAATGCATCTCTTCCAATTCATCACAACTCATTCTCTTTTATAGCCTACCCCCTCTTAAGCTAACTTAAATCTACTGAGCTCAGATGCTAAACTAAGGGACGAGGCAATGCAGCAGCACAAAACAATTAACAGCAATGACAAAAATGCAAATTGGCAAAGCAAATGCAACATTGTCACTAATATGAGCCAATGTGCAGAAAAAAGAAAAATAAAGTAGTAGTAAAACTGGCTTAACAGATTAATGCAAAGTGAAATTCAGTAGCAGTATGCCTGGCAAACAGCAGCAGCAAATACTATGACTTACATCTAAACATGACAAAGCTCAAGTAGAAAAAATAGTACACCAAAAACAACAATGCAGATAAGGGAAATGTCTATTCACATCTTAATGTCTATGTAATTAAAGTGGTGCACCACAACTTACTCTTCAAAAGAAATTACCATGTATTTGAAAAGAAAATTATGAATGCAGTTACTGTTATTAGTCCCTTCTTATTGTTCTTTCCTTTACAAGTGCTCCTTTTTAGAAGAATGTGGATCATACAATTATTATTTAACAGATATGTTGACAGAAAATTTTCACATTAGCAAATGCATTTAAGTTTATTTTATAAAACCAATGCTGCAACACAGCTGGAAACCAGATATCAAATGAAATAAGCAACTATGAAAAAATATCATTCAATAGTCAAGTGGGATTTCATAAGTTAGTAGAAATTCTCTCAACTCTCGTAGAAAGACACTTGTCATAATCAGGTGTGCAGATGTAAGAATATTTCCCATCAGTTTATAAGAATTTCAGTAAGTAGCACAAAGTACGTGCTCCACAATATAATCATATGTTTCCAAGTAATGAGCGTGTCTTATTTGCAATGCTTTCTGTAAAGGAATGTCAATAGCGAGGTTAATGGCCTCTTTTTTTTCACCTAATGGCTTTTTCTCCAGGCGACTGGCACAGCTGCATGCCACAACGCATTACGTCATGGTCACTTAGCTTTCTTACCGAAACATTTACGACAGCAGTGACAGTCTCATATAAAAAAATTTCACAGGTTGAGAATTTGGGTTACAAATGTGTAGAAACAAAATCCTATAAATATAACAGTGTCCAAAAAATTTTCGCTGGCATTGTGATACATTCACGCATATAGACACATTTCATAACTCTTAAAGTACGATTCTTGGTTTCCAACATCCTTTTTCACAAATCAGAGTCGCTAACCACTACTCATTATTCCTTTCTTTATATCACACATACATATTCGTCGACACTTCTTCAATATTTCATCATAATAAATACATAGCATAATCAAATTCCTCATATAGCATCAGCTCATTGATCATAAACATACCTCAACAGCTTAATACACATCGTCGTCGTAGTAATAACATCATAACGCCTCAGCCATATCTCAAAATCGTCGTAGCTTTCTACAATAATTTCAAAACCTAAAAAAATTCTCTGCTCATTTCAATAGTGTCATCTACCTCAAACGTACTTTAAAAATCATGATCCCATACCAAAAACATCATTCAAAGCTCTCATAGTATCACAACGATTACGAAAAAATATGAACAGTTCACAAAGTACAGACAAAATACGATTTCATAAGTGTGAAGTTATCCAACTGTGTAATTACATAAACATCTGTCACTGACGTAGTAAAAAAAAAGTTTGTCTCTCTCAGTTAAGTAATCAGATAGCTGTGTAATTTATGTGTTAGAAAAATATGGTACCGATGTGTTAAGTTGTATAAGTTGCATAAGGGCTCCTTGTGCTTGCCAAACACATGGTACACAAAGTAAGCGTTTACCCCCCTGAGGATTAATGTAATTATACCCTCAGGTGTTACAGATTACAGCAATGGAGTGAAATACATCATAGGAACCCTTTGTATCATTGTAATTCAAAAATCTTTAAAAATAAATGTTTTAAGTACAAAATTAATCACTCAAATACGTGTCCTTTGGCGCTAATTGTGCGTCTTGCTGTAAGATATTTCTGTGGAAGTGTCGTAATTATCGTCCTCCGAAAGCTAAGTTCTGCAGAAGTCAACGTACTTACCTCGTCATAAACAAAAGTGAAATGCTATGCGTATAGATACCGTAGTTATTACGTACATTACCGTGATCAAGAAAGTACTATACTGTAACGTATTGTTGTGCTACGAAAAAGGCTGTCTCATTGTAGCTATACCACAAAAGTTACTACTAAAACATGTTTTACTTTCCAGAAGAATTCAGAAAAACTGTATATATAAAACAGATACAGTATAAAAGCAACAATGTAAATTGTGTCACACATTAGTAGCATCGTGATATAATCGTGTAGCTGTCAAAGAAACCAAATACTAAGTCATCTTTAATCTCACAGAAAGCACTTCAAATAAAGAATGTCTTTTCAAGCAAACCAAAATGTTGCATTAAAATCTCATTAGCAGTATATGTTCTAAGTATGTAAGCCTTATAGTCGTTACGTAATCGTGCAACTAACAAACAAGAATGTACACACATAATAACACTGTGTCCTCTGTTCACTATAACAATGCATTTGTAATTACTTGTCTAAATAAGTTCCCTAGGTTCTTGACTGGATTGTTAACTTTAAAACAAAGTTGCATGTTAACAGTTTCTAAGTGTGACAAAGAGTACTGGTAACGTGAAGTGATAAATTTTATAGCAAACACTAAGTTAAAAAAGAACAGATTATCTCTCAATAAACGGTTTTACATGTGAAATGTGGTGCAATCCTTTACTCTTCCTAGTACGCAGAGTTTCAACTTCAACGCAATTATCATGTGGTATACGTCGGATTCTGTAAGGTCCATTGAAAATCAGAAAGAATTTGTGACTCAAGTGTTTCTTCTTATGTGACAATGAATGAGCTTTAATGAGAACTTTCTGACCAATATATAATTTCTTTGCATTTGCTTTACCGTGTAGTTTTGTCCTTTTGTCTGCTGCAGATTTTATATTTTTAATAGCCAAATCAATTATGTCTTTGTGTCGAAGTTTACGTGTATTCGGAAAAGGTACAAGCTCTCTGATTCTGTTCGGTGGTTCTTCATTCTTCAGTACAAGAATTGGTGGTAAAGCAGTGGAGTCATGAGGCATTTCATTCAGCACGTTTTGAAATAAGTGTAAATATTTGTCCCAATGCTGACGCTTTCTGTGACAATAAAGTCTGCAAAGCTTATTGATTTCTTTCATAATCCGTTCAGACGGGTTACAATGTGGTGAGTACAATGAAATAAAAACAGGTTTGATTTTATGGTTCCGAAGCATGCGTGACCAAACAGCAGATCTGAATTGCGGTCCGTTATCTGAAATGACTTTACTAACGTGTCCAACTTCACGTAAGAAATTTTTAACAAAGGCGTTGGATACAGAATACAGACCGTCCAGTGGCTTTACTTAACGGAGCGAAAGAAACAAATTTTGAAGTAAGTTCAACATCGACTAGAACGTACGAAATTCCATTCGATGTTCCGACAAGGGGTCCCAAGAGATCAACAGCAGCAAATTCTTTTAATTTAGAAGGAATGATAGGAAACAACAGAGCACGATCTGAGATAGTAGATGGTTTCGCCTTTTGACAAAGTTTAAATATAGACAAGACTCTAGGAATTCTCTTTTCCATATTGTTAAAATAACAAGTCGTCCGAAGAATATGATAACATTTTCGTGGACCAAAATGTGCGTAGCTGAAATGAATGTACCAAATGAGCTTATTAACAAAATCGTCTGGAATGCAAAGTACCCATAGCTTGTCATCAACAGTGCAGCGTTTGAAGAGTATGTTGTTTCTAACCAGATAATAATGTCGAATCTGAGTGTGCGTCTTTTAATGCCATTTACTTTTGATGTCTTTCCAAATCGGATCTTTATCTTGTTCATGAGCAATGTCCTTTAAAGATGTGGTGATGAAGTTTCCAAAGGCGACTTTCTGAATGTAAAGAATATTGAAATTTTTCTCGAGGTTGCCTTCTGTGTTACTTTTCTCAAGCCCAGCCGGTGCGCGTGACAGTGCGTCCGCAACAATGTTCTCCTTGCCGGGAATGTAGACTATTGTGAAGTGGAATTCTCGCAGAAACAATGCCGAACCTTTTAACCTGTCATGATTTAATTTTGAAGACATAAGAAATGGTAATGCACGACGATCACTGTATACTTTTACGTGCGTACCAGAAAGAAAGAAACGGAATTTTTTAAATGCCCAAACGACAGCTAACGCTTCTAATTCAGTAACGGAATAATTTTTTTTTCAGATTTTGTTAGCACTCGGCTAGCAAAAGCAATGGTTTTCTCAACAGTAGTGTCATATTCTATGGCTTCTTGAAATAAATGGGCACCAAGACCAACTTTAGAAGAATCCGTGTTAAGGCAGAAATCTTGTGACAGATCTGGATGAGCTAGTATTGGCGCGTTAAGTAGCGCTTCTTTCAAAGAATTGAATTGCAGCTATGCCTGTTCGTCCCAGTTCCAAATAGTATTTTTTCCAGTGAGAGGACAAAGTTTTGGTGTAACTAGAATTTGCATATTCAGAAAACGACGGTAAAAATTTACGAGACCTAGAAAACTGCGGACTTGTTTTTTTGTGGATGGAACTGGAATGGATCTGATTGCTTCTAACTTTTCGGGATCCGGCTGAATGCCTTCAGAAGAAATAACATGTCCCAAAAACTTCACCTTTGTCCTACCGAATTCAGACTTTTCCAAGTTAACTGTAATTCCAGATTCTGCAAAAATACTTAACACACTGTTGAGGATGCGATTATGTTGTTCCCATGAGGCTTCTGCTATCAGAATATCGTCCTAATATAAGGTGATGTGACGTTTTAAGAACTCAGGTAATATGGAATGTAGCCCGCGAATGAATGCTGCCGAAGAAATGTTCAAACCAAAAGGAAGTTTCCGAAATTGATAACAAACGCCGAAACAAAGAAAAGCTGTGTATTTTCTATATTCTGGATGAAGTTCGATCTGATAGAAGCTGGATCTGAGATCAATAGAAGACAACACTTTTACACCATTAAAATTTTGAAGAAGTTCTTCCAACGTTTGCGAACTGTCTGTTTCAGAAATGATAGTATTGATTTGTCTCGAATCTAAGACAAGCCTGATCGATCCATTTTTCTTCTCAACAACATGTAATGGATTGTTGTATGAGCTAACAGCAGGCTCAATAATGCCCTCGTCAAGGATAGATTGTATTTCTGTTCTAACACGGTCCCTATAATGTGCCGGAATTACGTATGGTCTAACACAAAATTTAGTATGCTCACGAACACGAAATAGGTATTGAAATCCCTTGATTGTTCCTGTTTTGTGAGTAAAAACTGTGGAACGTGCTTGTAAAATCTCAAAAATGTCCTGCCTGTCAGTATCATTACAATTCTCAATTGTTTGAATTTTATTCTGAATTAACTCATTAGTGTCAAATACGCCGTCGACATCATCCCTGTCAGTACTTGCGGAGTGATTGTTAGTGTCTAGTTTCGTCGAGAATTCCGAACTGTTGTCTAACAGAAAGTAAAGCCTATTAATTTCCTCGTCATGGTTTGAGAGCCAATCTTCAAATTTCAAAGCTATTGACTTACCTTCTTTCTCTAAACTTATTTCAACATCGTGAAAGTTTAAGATTGCTTTGTATTCATTCAAAAAGTCTACTCCCAATATAATTTCCGTCGACAATAATGGAACAATAAGAAAGTTCATAGAGAAGCTGTGGCTTTGACAAAAGAATTCTAAGTTGGTTTGTTGGCGTACATCTACACTTTTTCCAACGATTGCACCTTGTAATTTAATCTTACGTAACGGAAGTGTGGGGCAATCGTTCGATTTGTTGCATTTCCTATTGTTTACTAATTACTGAAATGGGTCTGCCAGAGTAAAGTACTGCCGTAAATTTTACGTCATTTACTGTAATGTGAATTCCAGGATATGCAATGTTGTTATGTTTTACGTCGTGTTCCTGGAGCAAGACGTCCCTAATGTCTTCCATTTTTACGTAATTACTAGCCACGGCGGCTACGTCGTCAGCTTCATAAGTACGTTTTGTGGTTGCCAGCGGTGTGAGTCATTGCCTACTGTCTCTTTGTTTGCGCACGTCGTTATTGGGATTTGGAGACCTAACTTCTACAAATTCTCCTTGTCGAGAGGGCCCTGTCCTATTTGAATCCCGCCAGTTCTGATGAAATTCAGGTCTGTGGTTATGTCGGTAGTTTCCATAGTTTCTTATTTGTCGGTCATGTGGTGGAGAACTTCTCCCGGAATCGTAACTGCGCGGTGGACCGTTGCGTCTGAAATTGTTCTGTCTCCCTTGATAATAATTATTTTGGTTCCCATATTGTCTGTTTCACTGATTATCTCTGTGATAGTCATTACCGCGGAGAGGTGATCTTTCTCTATAATTATTACCACTCTTCCAACGGTTGTCATACGGGTGGTGACTGTTTTGGTCACGATTTGCGTTGTAAGAATAGCCTTGTCGTGTCCAGTTATTATTTCTTTCATCGCAGAATTGTGACGGATGTGACCTGTAATTGTTTTGTTCCTGTTTTCGCGTCTCGCGATTGTCGGTGGCAATTTCCAATTCTTGTAATGGTCACTGAAGAGCTTCACTCTCGTCTTTGCAACGTCCTGCCAAAATAATATGTCGTAAATGTTCAGGCAATTTGATTAAGCAAATGCGGATGAGTTCTGAGGGGCTGTACGGGTTTGACAGGTACTGATTCTTGTGCAACATCTCTTCAAAATATTTCACAAGACTGGAAAATTCAGATTGCTAGAAATGTTTCATCATTATGATTCTATGCTTTACTCGGTCTTGTGTAGCTTGAGACAAATATGTTGAGAGGAAGGCATGATAAAATTCTCCTTCACTGTGACAATCGTGAATGACCGATCGCATTCTTACAGCTGGTTCATTCGCTAAGTAGCCACACATAAATTCTAATCTGTGCTTTAATGACCAGTTGGGAGGAAAACAATGAGAGAATCGATGAAGCCACGCTTGTGGATGAATGTCGTTGCTAGAATTCTTAAATGTTTTGAATTTGCGTGTAGTAATGAACAGCTTATAGTCAAAATCATCGTGTCGGCGAGTCACATATCGGTCATTGTTACGTCGTGTCGGCGGTTCGATCTCAGAATTCAGTGCACCTTGCCAATTTCTTTCATAATTTCCGAAATGCCCCGTGTTATTATTCTGTGGCTGTTCCGTATTTCTAAGTCCCTCTTCCCGTGTTGGAGCGCGAGTGTCCTCTGAAATACGTAATTCTTGTATTACTTGTGCCAACTGATCTTGTACTTCCCGGATTTCTCTTTTGTATTGCGTATTAATTTGATTCTGATTTTGTTTGAATTTCCTAATTTGTTCATACTCTTCTGCGTCAGTGATGGCTACAGGTCTTGTGTCATTCAGATCATCATCTACCTTTGTAGATAAGTTAGTGAACTGATCCGAAAGTTCTGCTACTTTCTCCGATAGTGAACTTATTTCCTCAGTGTGTTTTTCTGAATCAAGTTTTAGAGTGTCCATTTGTGTTGAAACGTATCTACTGTGTGCTTTAAGTTTTCCTGAGTTTTTGCAAGTTGTGTAAGGGAATCGGTAGATGCAACTGAGTCAATTTTAGCTTGCAATGTCTCGTGATTTTCATGAACAATAGTTTGCAGTTCCTTTATGGCTGCTTCGTGATTCTGTAATGCATTTTCATGACGCGAAAAAATAGGTTTGAAATGCTCACAAATTTGTGTTTTTACGTCATTACAGACTTTTTGACATTTCGATTCGATTTTAAGTAACTCAGCAGTTAAACCTTCACGTGTTTGTTCAAGTGTGGTGTCTAATTTTTGAAGCTGTTGCTGTGACTGTTTTTGATTTTGTTCCATTGCGTCTAACTGTTGCTGTGTTTGTCTCTGGTGTAGTTCCATTGTGTCTAACTTTTGAAGATTTTGTTCCATTGTGTCTAACTTTTGTAGCCTATGTTCCATTTGTTGCATTAACGGTAATAACAATGCACTGGTGTCTGAAACATGTTCCTCAGTGCTTTTCGGCAGTGCATTTGAACCGGCAATATTCGCATTTTGAAAAGCAGAAAATGTGTCTTGATCTATTTGAGAAAACGGTGAGGACCCAAAACCTGAATCTACAGTATTTGCGAGATTGTGTCCTGTCATTTTGGATTCCTGAGGCGAGCTATTGCCGACCGATCGATTATTAATGCTTCCCTGTTCACTAATTGTTTCACTGCCTACGCCATTATTTGCCGCCCGCTCCATTTCCCTATGCACAATTACCAAATTACTACTTTGAACATTAGTTAATTCATTACTCGGTGGCGCTAACACACTGCTTTCGTCTTCACTGTCATTTCTTAGTTTACTCTGGAGCCTAGTGTTATGTTTTTCACAAGCCATAATTATCACGTATTTCACACGATAACACAGAAAGGCACAATTTGAAGAGCAAAAAGAGGAAACACATTAAGACAGCACTTAAAATAATATCCAAGTAATTGGAAGCGCGGCTGCGAAATACTTGGTGCAAATCTACATGCATGCGACAACTGTTTTACACTACAATAATGAAAAACTACAACTATAAAGAAAGTTCTCTCTAAAATTACGCGCTAGCAATAAACAAAAGCTACACTAATTACACAAACTACAAGAAAAAAATCAGAAGATTCCAGTGAGGTATCCTCGACTAAGGGTCGATATATGAAACTTCCCCTTAGAAAAATTATAAATGTCTGTGCTGGTAAACCTCTTACATTATTTGATTTTCAAACAGCTGAGCAGAACTGAACGTACTCAAACATTTCTCTCTATATTTATTCTGATCAACACTAAACTGACACACAATATTTTCAGAGCAACGCAATCTGACTCTCAATAATCCCCACAAAAGAATGCACCTGACTAACATTAACCTATACCTTTCATAAATCACTTACCTCACAAAAATCTTCGTTATTCGAACTACTGCAATACAGCGAGCGCCACTACTGTCAGCTAAATAAAAGATTCAAACTACTGAAGGCATTAACTACTGATAGGCATAGTTAGCAAATGAAAGATTTTGATAGAGAACAAACCGAATTTTACGACGAAGGAAATTCCAAGCTCGTCCATCGCTACGGTAAGTGCCTTAATTTAAATGGCAACAATGTAGAAAAGTTGTACTTAAGTGTGGCTTTCATCTGTATATAATAACAAAATTTCCAATACTTTATTTATTTTTAATTCCAAAACGTAATGTACTTTGTGGATAGCCGTCGTAATTTTGGTAGATCGAGTTTGGACAATTTGCACGATCGCCAACATTGGCAATGACGACGCAGGAAACAGGTGACTCAGCTGGAGGAAAGCAATGCTTCTTTGCAAATGCAAGTGGAGACACTGATGGGAGACTGTGTGGATAGAAAGGTTAACTAGGTATGGTGATAGAAATAAAAGCTCCACTCAGCGTACCCAATCCTTCATTGAGCTCAGACGCAGATAGTGCGGTGGCCACTTTGTCGGGTAAAATGACTGTGAGTGCATCAGCACTGATTGATAATTTGGAAACAGTCTCGAGTCTGGGTGCTTGGTAGGACGAAGTACGTTTGTACATGGCGAAATTAAAGTTAACAGGCTAGAGAAAGACGTAAAGACGTAAGTAGTGTACCATGAGGAGTTGAAAGAGGCACATACATTTCAGCAATCCAAAAATTGACTCATCCAGCGCCGCTGCAAAAAGAACAGTACCAGATCTTTTGCTAGCAGATCAATGGAATATCCCAAAACCAGAAAGAATCATTGGAAATATTCTCGGATAGTATTAGAAAAGTAAATGCGCAAACTTAGGAGTTGACGCAGAAAGAGCTGGCAGTAAAAAATATCCCCCAAGAAGCAGAACGCAGATTGTTAGATGTTTCTTTGAGAGGTGTGTCACACGATATGTCGAGGAGAGTGTCGATGGAAAACCCAAAGAATTTGGCAGCGGCCATTAAGTTTGCTACACACCTAGCAGACGTGGATACAGCAACGTGGGTGCAAGATAAGCGAAGTGTTCTTGTCCTGAGAGGTACTAGGTTGGTGCATAGTTCGTAGCGATTATGTTTCGCGTATTGTTGTTCCGGTTGCTATGGGTCTATGTATCGATTGTCATTTTTTATTTGTAGTTCACTACTGTTATTTGAGTTTACATATTGTCATTTTGTCATTTGGAGATAGCGAATGGAGCTGTGGACGCTAGAATATGGAGTGCCACGTGGAGAATTCGGAACATTTCAGACATATTCTGCTGTTTGAATTTAGCGGAGGGGTCACAGCAGCGAAGGCAGCCAGAAACATTTGAGCTGGGGATAATGCCACTGGAAAGAGCACGGCAATAATTTGAGCTTTATCTTATTTAAATTAAATGTGATTTCGTAAATACAGAAGTTCTTTTATAAATTGCTATCTGTAATCCTATTGAATGACTTAGGAAATACTGCGAATATTTAAGGACTGGAGCTGTTCTGACTATGTCTCCAGGAGTCACTCAGGGACTGTCATACTGTGCTTGGTACCGCGCCACTCTTTTTTTTTTTTTTTATTAAGATGAATAAAATCTTACATTCTGTCAGGTATTTTGTTTTATTTATGTAGCGACTACAGTACTGGACGTGTTAACGTGTTAGTAAAAGTTTGGACCTTTTAAGAAACTTAGTTTGGAAGTTAGTGTCGTGTGAACTTTTTGGTCGTACTTCAAACCCTGCGGGGCGTCTTTCGTGAACATCTTGGAACATTTTGGAGAGCACTTCTTTTTAAGAAGCCTACTAAACGATTTGATGTAATAACTCTCGACTACCTGTGGGTCAGTGGTTGCACAAAACGTGATTGGAATCGGACAGATGAACTTCTGGCTGCTTTCGTGTGGAGAACTTTAGTAAAAACAGTTATTAACTATCATCAACAATAATAGTGAGCGTAAATACGTACTTGATGGATTTTTACAACATGTTTTTGAGACAATAAAGCCTAATTAGTTGAACTAAAAAACATTTTCGAACAATTCTTTTAGCATCCCAAACGCCCGAAATTTACGAACTTACAGATGCTACCACCAAGCTTTTTTCTGCTGAACCAGTACCTATCAGTGTAGAGTAAAGAGGACGAATAGCAAGAAACTTACCGAGTTTGGTGGTCTGTTATGTCATGTAGGGATGAGAAGTTATACCCCACACCGCCACATACTGTCGTACTCCGTGGAGCATTTTTCCGACTGGGAGAGACCACTGCGAATGATATGCTATGACAAGGTTCTCCTAGCAGGAAAGTGTAATCGATTAAAACGTATACACAATCGTTAAGGCTCAGTTAGCATGAGGGAGACGAAAGGCACACGAAAACTACTTTCGATAAGTATAGGTACTGGCCTACCGTGTGACGTTTTGTGTGTTTTCCATTGGAACACAATGACGACTTGGATACATTAGATTGCTTTGTACATGGGAGAGTAATACGCATCAAGCAGTAAATTGAGAATACCAGATTCCAGTTACTGTGTATAATTTTCGCACTCATGAACTACACTCCTGGAAATGGAAAAAAGAACACATTGACACCGGTGTGTCAGACCCACCATACTTGCTCCGGACACTGCGAGAGGGCTGTACAAGCAATGATCACACGCACGGCACAGCGGACACACCAGGAACCGCGGTGTTGGCCGTCGAATGGCGCTAGCTGCGCAGCATTTGTGCACCGCCGCCGTGAGTGTCAGACAGTTTGCCGTGGCATACGGAGCTCCATCGCAGTCTTTAACACTGGTAGCATGCCGCGACAGCGTGGACGTGAACCGTATTTGCAGTTGACGGGCTTTGAGCGAGGGCGTATAGTGGGCATGCGGGAGGCCGGGTGGACGTACCGCCGAATTGCTCAACACGTGGGGCGTGAGGTCTCCACAGTACATCGATGTTGTCGCCAGTGGTCGGCGGAAGGTGCACGTGCCCGTCGACCTGGGACAGGACCGCAGCGACGCACGGATGCACGCCAAGACCGTAGGATCCTACGCAGTGCCGTAGGGGACCGCACCGCCACTTCCCAGCAAATTAGGGACACTGTTGCTCCTGGGGTATCGGCGAGGACCATTCGCAACCGTCTCCATGAAAATGGGCTACGGTCCCGCACACCGTTAGGCCGTCTTCCGCTCACGCCCCAACATCGTGCAGCCCGCCTCCAGTGGTGTCGCGACAGGCGTGAATGGAGGGACGAATGGAGACGTGTCGTCTTCAGCGATGAGAGTCGCTTCTGCCTTGGTGCCAATGATGGTCGTATGCGTGTTTGGCGCCGTGCAGGTGAGCGCCACAATCAGGACTGCATACGACCGAGGCACACAGGGCCAACACCCGGCATCATGGTGTGGGGAGCGATCTCCTACACTGGCCGTACACCACTGGTGATCGTCGAGGGGACACTGAATAGTGCACGGTACATCCAAACCGTCATCGAACCCATCGTTCTACCATTCCTAGACCGGCAAGGGAACTTGCTGTTCCAACAGGACAATGCACGTCCGCATGTATCCCGTGCCACCCAACGTGCTCTAGAAGGTGTAAGTCAACTACCCTGGCCAGCAAGATCTCCGGATCTGTCCCCATTGAGCATGTTTGGGACTGGATGAAGCGTCGTCTCACGCGGTCTGCACGTCCAGCACGAACGCTGGTCCAACTGAGGCGCCAGGTGGAAATGGCATGGCAAGCCGTTCCACAGGACTACATCCAGCATCTCTACGATCGTCTCCATGGGAGAATAGCAGCCTGCATTGCTGCGAAAGGTGGATATACACTGTACTAGTGCCGACATTGTGCATGCTCTGTTGCCTGTGTCTATGTGCCTGTGGTTCTGTCAGTGTGATCATGTGATGTATCTGACCCCAGGAATGTGTCAATAAAGTTTCCCCTTCCTGGGACAATGAATTCACGGTGTTCTTATTTCAATTTCCAGGAGTGTAGTTTTGCCAAAGGGGTTATTGATTGTCAAATTGGCCATTCTGGAGGAGGAGGAGGAGATTAGTGTTTAACGTCCCGTCGACAACGAGGTCATTAGAGACGGAGCGCAAGCTCGGGTGAGGAAAGGATGGGGAAGGAAATCGGCCGTGCCCTTTTTTAAAGGAACCATCCCGGCATTTGCCTGTAGCGTTTTAGGGAAATCACAGAAAACCTAAATCAGGATGGCCGGAGACGGGATTGAACCGTCGTTCTCCCGAATGCGAGTCCAGTGTGCTAATTGGCCATTCTGGATGAGGTCAATTTATACAGGTCAATAAGGACTTTTTGCATGAGCAAACCATCAATGCATCGGTGTTACACAAAAAACTGCAGCATTTGAACGGAAAAGGTAGGAGTAGCTATACAAATGTTACTGAAAGAGTTTGCGGTTTTCTTCAGCCCTAGTGGACCGTTACCTGTGACACCCATGACGCAACAGAGGATCATGTTGGGGTAATCCTTCTGTCTATAAGAAGCCGTACAGAATAACTCAATACCTGCAACCAGTGGAGGAGTGTATCAACAACAGTTAAATGACGATATTATTGAAGAGCGTGATAACTTCATGTTAGCACCTGTTGTCATCGTGCACAAAAAATCATCAGATGGGACAAGGAAATACGGACTCTGTTGTGATTATTATTACTTAAATGCCGAAACAGCGATGATGTTATCGTTTTTCTAGAGAGGAGAAGGATCACTTGCAGTGGCAGGAAGAAGAATTTAAGAAGTTAAAACTGAGTAGTCAGAAGTGTCACTTCTCTTTGGCCAAAGTTACCTACCTAGGCCAAGAGCTATGACGGCATGAAGACCAACCCGAGATTCGTATGTGGAGTCCATAATTTACTGCCGCCATGAATTGTGAAACAACTGCAGTCATTTTTAGGATAATGTAAGTTTTGCAAAGAGTTTACGGATTTTATTAGACCATTAAAACATTTGTTGAAGAAGGGTGCGACATTTCAGAGGATGGCTGACTGCCAATAGGAGGGGTTAAAAAGGAACTAACAAACAGCGCTATGTGAAGATTTTCGAATTACGAAAAAGACTTCATCCTGCCCTGTGATGCGGGTAACCACATGATGGGATGCATTCTGAGTTGGGAAGTAGATGGCAGTGAGCACCCGATATACCTGCATGGCAGGAAATTCAAAGCTGTAACCGATCATGCAGCATTAATGCGGCTGTTAGAATTGAAAGATGCTTCAAGCAGATTGACTCGATGGGCAGTTAAATTAACTGAATTCCATTTTGAGGTAATGTACAAATCCAGCAGGAAGAATGGGAATGCGGATGGTTTGAGGAGGAAAATTGGGGTCATGTAAGTGCTTAGTCGAAGTCTTGAAGAGTGGCAGACTGCTAAACGCAGCCACAGTTCACTGTACAGTATGGAATACTACTACGTGGAGTGACGAAGTTTGAGTCGCATGTCGTGTGTACCTAGAGCACTGAAGAAAGAAGTATTAAAAGAAGCTCATAATCGTGTGTTAACAGGACAGGGAGTGTAAAGGACAACACATCGTAGAATAAGTGAATGGTTTTGGTGGGAGAATGATAAGAAAAGATATATAAAATGCATCAGCTGCTTTAATTTTAAACCCAAATATCACTCGGTTTCAGTCAAGCACCATCTTCACGTATAAGGCTTAAAGCGGCTTAAGCCACCACATAACATTTGTCATTACTTAATAATGTGCAGAGCATGTCATGAACATCAATATACGGCCCAGGACTTTTAGAAGCAATGTTTGTTTCTAAAAGTCCTGTTCGCACGCTGACACTTGTTGATGGTCCAACACTGAAATCTGCAGCAATTTGTGGAAGGGCTGCACTTCTGCCACGTTGAACGATTCTGTTCAGTCGTCGTTTGTCCCGTTCTTGCAGGATCTTTTTCCGGCCGCAGCGATGTCGGAGATCTGATATTTTACTGGATTTATGATATTCACGTACACTCGTGAAATGACCGTACGGGAAAATCATACTTCATCGTTACCGCGGAGATCCTGTGTCCCATCGCTCGTGCGCGGACTATAACACCACGTTCAAACTCATTTAAATCTTGATAACCTGCCCTTGTAGCAGCAGTAACCGTTCGTTAACTGCGTCAGACACTCATTGTCTTATATAGGCGTTGCCGACCGCAGCTTCGTATTCTGCCTGTTCACATACCTCTATATTTGAAAACGCATGCCTATACTATTTTCTTTAGCGTTTCAGTGTATAATGAATATGACACGGCCTTTGTTGTATTGTATCAGAAAAAACATTAGATGTGTTACCGAGTCCAAACCTGACCTACTTAATTGACTAACCTTGTATAGTTGGAACTGCAGCCTGCAGCATTAAACACGTCGTAATATGGCATTTTGAACAGAATCTTCCAAGTTAGCTGCTAGTAGTTTTATTGTATTTCGTACAATATTACAAACTTTAATATTCTCAGGTGTACTTAATATAGGCAGTATCGTCGAAGTAGGCCTAATGCACGAAATATAATAAAACTATTTGCAGATAACTTGGAAGATTCGAGTCAGAATGTTATATTACTTAAATTAAACCCTATAACCAATCGCTGGATGTAATGATAGCCATGTAAGAAGGTCGTATTACTGCTGAGAGAATGTTCCAGAATTTTGGGCAGTGCGACAGTGAGCAGTGCCATAGGATATGGCTATGAGTGCCTTGGTTTCTACGGTTTTGACCGTGCTGTGTATGATCTATGGCTACTTCAACCGGAGAACCAGCCAAGCTGTCAAAGTTCCAATGCAATCAACTGCCATCAAACTGGCTAGCTATCCAAAATAACTTTAGATTAATAACTGCCAATGAAATATGTTGTTTATACTAAGAATTAGAAGAAGAGAAAGAGAAGACCCTTGTATTTTCATGTCAATTTATAAAACTTATGTTTAAATATTTGCTATTCAGAAATGTAAAGAGGCAACAATTGGAGACCAGATTTCTTCAAGGTGGGGGGGGGGGGGGGAGTGCTGCAAAATGACACTGCTGGATGCCACATACTGTTCCTGCGATGCTCAGTAACATTACATCACACAGAGGAAAGTGAGTGTTAGCTATAAGTCCAGACGCCATTTCACAAGAAGGTGTATTGAAAATAAAAGAAGTGCTTATTCAAGAAGCTGACAAAGTGGAAGAGGCTGGTAACCAGCACAT
Source organism: Schistocerca nitens (assembly GCF_023898315.1). Taxonomy (NCBI): domain Eukaryota; kingdom Metazoa; phylum Arthropoda; class Insecta; order Orthoptera; family Acrididae; genus Schistocerca; species Schistocerca nitens. The sequence goes on along the minus strand of NC_064614.1, from coordinate 485,186,798 downwards.
GTGAGGGCTAAAGATGGGCAATAGTTCAACTACGGCTAGACTCCTATAGAAGCTGTCCACACAAGGAAATCAGAACAAATGAAGTCATTGTCACCCGATGGCCGCACCTAGCCAGTATGGCCTATTCCAGAATGAGATTTTCACTCTGTAGCTGAGTGTACGCTGACATGAAACTTCCTGGCAGATTAAAACTGTGTGCCGGACCGAGACTCGAACTCGGGAGCATTGCCTTTCGCGGGCAAGTGCTTTACTATCTGAGCTACCCAAGCACGACTGCTTTACTTCTGCCAGTACCTGTCTCCTACCTTCCAAACTTTAGAGAAGCTCTCCTGCGAAGGTAGGAGACGAGATACTGGCAGAAGTAAAGCTGTGAGGACGGGGCGTGAGTCGTGCTTGTGTAGCTCAGATGGTAGAGCACTTGCCCGCGAAAGGCCGAGGTCCCGAGTTCCAGTCTCGGTCCGGCGCACAGTTTTAATCTGCCAGGAAGTTTCAGTATGGCCTATTGCCTCTTCTAGGGAGAGGGTGTTGCTGTCAGAGAAGTACTGGTAACCCAATCCCCGAATCAGGCCCTCGTTCTCACAAGGGAACCTCCCCATCGCACCCCCCTCAGATTTAGTTATAAGTTGGCATGTGGATAGGCCTTGAAAAACTGAACACAGATCAATCGAGCAAACAGGAAGAAGTTGTGTGGAACTATGAAAAAATAAGAAAATATACAAACTGAGTAGTCCATGTGCAAGATAGGCAACATCAAGGAGAACGTGAGCTCAGGAACGCCGTGGTCCCGTGGTTAGTGTGAGCAGCTACGGAACGAGAGGTCCTTGGTTCAAGACTTCCCACGAGTGAAAAGTTTATTTTCTTTATTTTCGCAAAGTTATGATCTGTCCGTTCGTTCATTGACGTCCCTGTTCACTGTAGTAAGTTTAGTTTCTGTTTTGCGACTGCACCGCAAAACCGTGCGATTAGAAGACGAAAGGACGTGCTTCTCCAATGGGAACCGAAAACATTTGATCGCAAGGTCATAGGTCAACCGAATACTCGACAGGAAAACACGTCTGATATATTCTATACGACACTGGTGACGGCAGGTGCGTCACATGACAGGAATCTGTTGTCGACCCACCTACCTTGTACACTTGGCGAATGGGTAAAAAGATTCTTCTACCTTGCCCGATTTAGCTTTTCTTGTGGATGTGATAATCACTCCCAAAAAAGTGATGGAAACATAAGAGTTTGTCACATAAACTGCAACAAAGGAATGCAACAGTTTAACAGTCGCACAGTTTTCCTTGAGCTCTGTCAAAACATTTGTTTTTAACGTTTTCAAAATTTCCGTGTGTAGACCGTCAAATTCTGCATATGTCCAAGTAAATCTGAACATGTCCTGGAATTCTGGAGAGCGAAGTTGATTATATAAAAAATTAAACTTTCCACGCGTGGGAAGTTTTGAACCAAGGACCTCTCGTTCCGCAGCTGCTCACGCTAACCACGGGACCACAGCGCTCCGGAGGTTACGTTCTCCTTGACGTTGCATATATTGGGCATGGACTACTCAGTTTGTATATTTTGGTCATTTTTTTCATAGTTCCACACAACTTCTTCCAGTTTTCTCGATTGATCTGTGTTCAGTTTTTCAAGGCCTATCCACCGTGCCAACTTATAACTAAATCTGAGGGGGGTGCGATGGGGAGGTTCCCTTGTCAGATGTTCTCAGATGCTTTCTGATGTCCTTTGCACATAACCTTATCCGTGTGTGTGTGTGTGTGTGTGTGTGTGTGTGTGTGTGTGTGTGTGTGTGTGATGGCGAAAACCACCATCTTCAGTAACAGTTAACTTGGAGATGAAGACCACCACATCCATAGGCAGTGTAGCACGCGGCGACGAGGAGAAAGCCAGTCTACCAGTAGCTGCGCCTGACGCCTACCGGTGGCAACTTCACTGACGCCAATAGGTGTCACTGCTAACGCCTGTTGCCTCCCAAGCAGGCATTTGCTCAGCTTCGCGTCCGACGCCCCGACAGCCACTTACATCGTCGAGGGGCAATAGTCTCCAATAGTCTCCCACCTGCTGTAGTTCCATCTCAGCACCAAAATGAATAATGGGCTGTTGTATACAGGGACGTTTCATTAACGGGAGCCGGCCGTTGTGGCCGAGCGTTTCTAGGTGTTTCAGTCTGGAACCGCGCGACCGCTACGGTCAGAGGTTCGAATCCTGCATGGGGCATGGATGTGTGTGATGTCCTTAGGTTAGTTCGGTTTAAGTAGTTCTAAGTTCTAGGGGACTGATGACCTCAGATGTTAAATCCTGTAGTGGTCAGAGCCATTTGAACCATTCATTAACGGGTCGCCGAGCGGTTTCAGACACCAACTCCTGTACAACCCACGTCCAGGCGAGGAAGTCCGATTGTTCCGACAATGCCGGGATAACCACCCGGCCGCAACATTGCTAACTGTGTGAAATAGTGTATTTTTATGGCAAGAAACTCCTAATACACTTTTAGGTGAGACATGTGTGAAATGTGTAACTTGTTGCAGTAACTCAAAATGATCAGATTAGTTTCGAATCCATGTTTTTCTGAATTGATGGGATGATAGTCTCGCTGTCCTTTGATCCCTGTGAGTGCCGGTGGTATTTAAGGCACAGCTCTGACACGCTTGGATCCATTTCTGCTACGCACGGTGCGCATACGACTTGCTGTCTGGAAAATATACTATCCGATTAAAATGCAATAGAAGTCGAAGGAATGGGGTGGGAGTAGGCGAGGGATTAGGAAGACATGCAAGTACAGCCCTGGAAGGCATAGAAAAATTTCAACAAAAGTAATTGCTTATGTGTTTTATTACCTAGAAAGAAAAGCTATGGAGTAAGACAACCATAGTACCATTATTTATGGGGATGTACATTTAATTGTCGTTAACACTTCATTTAAGAATCATGAATGGACGTTGTATACTTGGCAGAGACCTGGAGACACCGGAAGGTTTCAGACTGATTGTATAATGGTATGACAGAGATTCTGGAAACAGGTTTTGAGCTGTAAAACATTTCCAGGGGCAGATGTGAACTGCGACCACAGTTCATTGGTTATGAAATGTAGATTAAAACTGAAGAAATTGCAAAAAGATGGGAGTTTAAGGAAATGAGACCCGGATAAATTGAAAGAACCGGAGGTTGTAGAGAGTTTCAGAGAGAGCATTAGGGAATGATTGACAAGAAAGGGGGAAAGAAATACAGTATAAGAAGAATAGATAACTTTGAGAAATGAAATAGTAAGGGCAGCAGAGGATCAAGTAGGCAAAAAGACGAGGGCTAGTAGAAATTCGTGGGTAACAGAAGGGATACTGAATTTAACTGATGAAAGGAGAAAATATAAAAACGCAGCCACTGAAGCAGGCGAAAGGGGATGTAAACACTTAAAAACTCCGACTGACAGGGAGTGCAAAATATATTAGCCGGAATGGCTAGAGAACAAATGTAAGGATTTAGAAGCACATTTCATTAGAGGAAAGATAGATACCGCCTACAGGAAAGTTAAAGAGGCCTATGGTGAAAATAGAAGCAACTGTATGAATATCAAGAACTCAGTTGGGAAACTGATCCTAAGCAAAGAAGGGAAAGGTAAATGGTGGAAGGAGCATGCAGAGGGTGTGCACAAAGGGATAAACTTGAAGCCAATACTATAGACAGGGAAGTGAATATAGGTGAAGATGAGATGAGAGATACAACACTGCAAGAAAAATTTGACAGAGCACCGAAAAATTTAAGTCGAAACAAGGCTCCAGGAGTAGACGACATTCAGTTACAGCAACTGATAGCCTTGACAGAGTCAGCCATGACAAAACTCTTCCATCTGGTGTGCAAGATGTATGAGATAGGCGAAATACCCTCAGACGTGAAGAAGAATATAATGATTCCATTCCCAAGGAAATCAAGTACTGACAGGTGTGAAAATTAACGAAATTTCAGTTTAATAGGGCATAGTGCAAAATACTAACACGAATTCCTTACAAAAAATGGAAAAACTTATAGAAGCCGGCCACGAGGAACATCAGTTTGGATTACGGAGAAATGTAGGAACACGCGAGGTAATGCTGTCCCTACGACTTCTAATAGAAGACAGGTTAAGGACAAGCAAACCTACGTTTATAACAATTGTAGACATAGAGAAAGCTTTTGATGATGTTGACTGGAATAGTCTCTTTGAAAGTCTGAAGGTAATAGGATTAAGGTACAGGGAGCGAAACGCTATTTACAACTTGTACAGAAACCTGACGGCGGTAATAAGAATCGAGGAGCGTGAAAGGGAAGCAGTGCTTGAGAAGGGAGTGAGATAGGGTTGTAGCGTATCCACGATGTTATTCGATCTGTACATGGAATAAGCAGTAAAGGAAACCAAAGAAAAATTTGGAATAGGAATTAAAGTTCAGGGAAAAGAAGTAAAAACTTTGAAGGTAGCCGATGATATTGTAGTTCGGTCAGAGACAGCAAAGGACTTGGAAGAGCAGCTGAACGGAATGAGAGTATCTTGCAAGGCGAGTTTAAGATGAACATCAACAAACGCAAATCGTGGAATGTAGTCGAATTAAATCACGTGATGTTAGGAGGAAGTGTAGGAGGTAAATATCGTTGGGCGAGACAAAGACATGAATATATTAAGCAGATTCAGAATGATGTAGGATGAAGTAGTTACTCGGAGATGGAGAAGCTGACACAGGATAGAGTAGCATGGAGAGCTGCATCAAACCAGTTTTCTGACCAAGAATAAACAACAACAACAACACACGTTTAGGCACAGGTCCGGAACAACTGGTGGATATATGACTTAACATCTAAATACATGTAAAAAGAGAAACACTGATTAGGCAAAACTCCGCTAGAGCTCTTAGGGATGGTTTGGATATGAAAGGATAACTTGTAAAACAATCGAAAACAAACAGTGGGCAGATTCATTTATTTTCATATGCAAAATGAGATTGGGATAATTAAGTAATGGTGTATGTGTTGTTATTTAGTGGGTTTCGTTTAAAAGTCCCAATGTCACTAGTATGACATTACATCATTTTCTGTCGACTGTAATGGAACTGATCAGTGGTACAATTTCTCGTTAACCTTCTTCTCGATACATTTAAATAAATACTCGTGTACTACCGAATCCACTGACATTCCTTCAGATCATAACATTTTGATTTTTTTATTTGTAAGTAAACCAATAGTGAGAGATTAATTCAGTTGTATGCAATTATAAAAATATGCAATAACTAGTTGTTTCATAAGGGAAAATTAAATTTGTTTAGTTGTTCTAAATATATTATTTTTTAGATTTTAAAAAGACGTTTGAAATAATAATAATAATTATTATTATTAATATTATTCTTATGTATATAATTTCTTGGATGATCATTTGAAAACATCTGAAAAGTAAATTGTGCAATTAGCATCGCTGGTTGTCTATGTTTAACTTTCTGCGCCTGTTGATGTAGTTGTGTTCCAGAAGTTCTGTTCTATGTGACTAATTGAGTGCTATTCTATGTCGAAAGTTGTTGGCTGCCAAAATGTTGGAAGGCAAATATTTATCTGAAAATGTGTGTTACCCAAAAATTGTGTGATGTGTTGTGAAAGCAAAATTATGTAAATAATAAAGACCAAAGGAAATCTGCAATATTTCATTTCGTAAAATTAATACTTGTACTGGGAAACCTGTATGTCTCCTAGTAAACTAGGAATCAGTCAAACAGATACTGAACCAACTGAAAGAAACTTCGAAAGGACTACATAGAAGAGACAAGCTAACTAACTTATTCGTCTGCAAATAGTGCTTTTTTCACTATATTGCTAAAAATTCCCCTCGCCTTTGTACGTTGTCAAAAACGGTTCAAATGGCTCTGAGCACTATGGGAGTCAACTTCTGAGGTCATTAGTCCCCTAGAACTTAGAACTAGTTAAACCTACTAACCTAAGGACATCACACACATCCATTCCCGAGGCAGAATTCGAACCTGCGACCGTAGCGGTCTCGCGGTTCCAGACTGCAGCGACTAGAACCTCACGGCCACTTCGGCCGGCCTGTACGTTGTCATATGGAGTCTACACCAGTGCACGCCACTGGTGTTTGCTGACGAACCTCAGTTATTTATTTTAACGAATCTGAAAATAAAGCTAGAGCTTATAAGCCCAACAAAGCAATAAAATGACGTTAAAAAGTAGTATTTCTGCTATATGCTGTTGAATGCAGTTGCGTGTGGTGTAAATACACATTTTCGTTAGTGGACGCCATTGTGGAACAGACGCATGCACATGTTTGGCCGGTTCTGCGTTTCCGGTTAACGAGTGGTCGTTTTATTTTCGCGTGCTTCTTTCGACTCTTTTCCCTCTCTGCCTCTCTGCACACGAGCCCATACGACACGGAACGGCGCTCCGGCGGCCAATCTCGCAGGCGCTCGCCTCCGAGAGCGCTCGCAGCATCCCAATCGATATTCCAGTGGGGGTGGTTGTGGGGGTTGGTGGGAGGACCACTGACTGGGGCTGTTTCCGGTAGAAGAGGCCGTTCCGGCCGCCGCGCGCGGTCTCGTTCCCCCAAAAGCCGTGTCCTGGCGCTGCGCTGCGCGGCGAGGTTGAGTCTGCTGCACTCGCTTCACTAGACCGCCGTGCCACGAAAGGGAAAGGACAAGCGCTCTCGCTGTTTGGGATAATGCGAGGGTTTGAAAGCGCTTTCGTCTTATACGGACTTGGACGTAGCGGTATTCTTCTTTTTTTATGACTGACGAAATTGTAGGACATGGAGTCCACTGTGGCATTTGTACGGCTTTTCTCAGCTATTCTTTAATTTATTTGCGTAATAGTGAAGATAACAGGCCACTGAACCTGAGGGAAACGTGGGAAATATTTAGGAAGGTCGGAGCATTTCAGTAGCGTTCATGTGCTGCTGTCTGTAATGCTACCTCCTTTGTTCCTGTCTGGATTTAATGTTAATTATCAAGTAAGAATGTGAAATGTTAACGAAATAGTGGCGCATCACACCGACGACAGCCACAGAATGGCAGTAACATATATACACTTACGAGGGTTGAAAATAGCGCGCCAAGAGGGGAGTATCGCATCGAAATGAAATTTATTAGGCGTAATGATACAGATAGCCAACGGCCTTGCCGCAGTGGTAACACAGGTTCCCGTCAGATCACCGAAGTTAAGCGCTGTCGGGCTGGGATAGCACTTGGATGGGTGACCATTCGGGCTGCCGAGCGCTGTTGGCCAGCGGGGTGCACTCAACCCTTGTGGGGCAAACTGAGGAGCTACTTGATTGAGAAGCAGCGGCTCCGGTCTCGGAAGCTGACATACGGCCGAAAGAGCGGTGTGCTGACCACATGCCCCTCCATAGCTGCATCCAGTGACGCCTGTGGGCTGAGGATGACACGGCGGCCGGTCGGTACCTTTGGGCCTTCATAGCCTGTTCGGGAGGAAGGTTTAAATGATACAGATGAGAGAGTCACTTCGTCCCAAAATCAACATATGTAAACAAATACCAATAACGCATTGGACAACATTTGGCTACAATACAAGTTGCAACACGGCGACTCGAGCCGTATACGGACAATCATTATCTTGCTGGAAAGGTGCCTCTGGTATACTATGTAAGAATGGTCCCACATGGGGTTGTAGAATGTCATCAGCGTAACACTGGTCCGTTAAGGTTCCATGTACCACAGATGGGACAGGCTGTCGTGGGCTATGGTCCACCAGATCAATACGCTGGCTGTGCGGGCGTTGTGACGTGCCATACCGTGGGTGGAACTGTAGGCTGCCTCCACACCCTGTGTAGTTATTATCCATCCCCATAACGAATCGGTTTTCGTCACTGAACACCTTCTGAAAATCCGTGGCAGTCCACGTCGTTCTGGCTTGGAACTACTGCAGTCGGAGTCACCAAAGTCTCGGTGTTAACGGCGGTACACGACAAAAGCTCCTGCACTACAAATTGCCATCCGCAAGGCGTCTGGAAATGGTTTGTGGTACAACTGGCACCCGTACATCTGCCTTTATCGCGGAACGAGTCACTGTAGGCTCCCTCATCACTTGACGCACGATCCTCCGATCCTGTCATTCCGTCGTCTTCCTGGTCACTGTAGAACCGAAACGTCGCACGTGGTTGCCATCCCGTGTCCACAACTCCCAACATCGTCTGACGGAACACTACGAACGATCGAACAGGCCAGCCACACAGCGTGTCGGTCTGCCTCCTGTTTTCATGCTGATGATAAGGCCCCTCTCAAACTGGCTTAACTGTGAGAAATGTCGTCTAACACGTCTACCTGACATTCTGCGCGTGCCAACTTCCTTCTCGTGTCGGGAAGTGATCGTCACGGTATGACTCGTCCATTATGCGCAGCTCGTGCGTGGTCTCGCGGTCGCGTTCCCGCTTCCCGAGCATGGCATCTCGGGTTCGATCCCCGGTGGCGTCAGGGATTTTCATCTGCCTCGAGATGACTGCGTGTTTGTGCTGTCCTCATCCTTTCATCATCGTTCCTGAAAGTGGCGAGGTTGGACTGAGCAAAGGATGGAAATTTATATGGGCGCTGATAACCACGCAGTTGAGCCCCCCACAAACCAAACATCATTATACGCACACTCCCGATTGCAGTGCCACTGTAGGATGTGTGGACAAAACATTGGCACTGAACGTGGATCATTTGCATGTCGGATCTCACTGTACTTCTTTGCAAACTTTCGCATTTGTAGCTTATTTACCTCTTTGTGTGCTAGTTTCAGTGTTCTTGAGTGTAAAAGAAAGCTTCAGATTTGATGAGTTAAATGATTAAGTCCCCCTTTTGCGTTATTTACTTTATTCTTGTGAAGTATCTTTTTCATTCTATTGTTGGAGCATCGGCCTCAGTAGTCGTCGTTGATCCTCGAACGACATACACTCTGTCCAACCTCTCTAATCCCTACTCGCATCCTCTACCTCCTTATGAAATTTCCCTCCCTCCTATTCCATCCTGAACATCTCCGAATATCCTACGTTTCCCGCAAACTCGACACGCCCATCCCTTAGTTTCGCCCTTGCTCATTGCTCCTCGTACTCTGCTGCGTCTCTACCACAACATTCCCCCAACGCTACACCTCTGCACCCTCCACATCCCCTCCCGACGAATTATTATCGCTTTTCCCTATCTCACCTCCACATCCGCCCTGATATATGCCCATCCTACCTATTCTAAATGAACCCATTCCATCTCCCCCGGCCGGCCGGAGTGGCCGAGCGGTTCTAGGCGCTACAATCTGGAACCGCGTGACCGCTACGGTCGCAGGTTCGAATCCTGCCACGGGCATGGATGTGTGAGACCTCCTTGGGTTAGTTAGGTTCAAGTAGTTCGAAGTTCTAGCGGACTGATGACCTCAGCAGTTAAGTCCCACAGTGCTCAGAGCCATTTGAACCATCTCTCCGGTCAGGGCTCTCTCCTTCTCCTCTTCACCCACATCCTAAGCCTTGGTCCGGTATCGAATTCTTCTTCACTCTCTCGAATTCCTCTTCTGTCCATCCGCATGCACAGACATGCTCTCAAGCACTACCCCAACCGCTACATCCCCATGGCACTCTCTTCCTGGCAATCTAGGCCCACTCATCACGCAGGTTTTTTATTACCTTTAACTTATGCTCCCGTCCCTCTGTTTTCTATCTTTCGTGGAACATTCCGTTGCCGTTTCATCTGTGTCAATCTCTAAATTCACCAACTACTCCGACTTCTTTATTTTAAATCATGTACCTGGATCTACGTCTTTTTATTACTTTCATTTGTCACTCTGCCTTGTCTAGTTTTATACTCTGATTTAAACTCTTTTCTCCAATACAGCTGACGAGCGGCTACTTGTATCCGCTGACAGCCTATCCCCTCTAAAAATGGTTCAAATGGCTCTGAGCACTATGGGACTTAACAGCTATGGTCATCAGTCCCCTAGAACTTAGAACTACTAAAACCTAACTAACCTAAGGACATCACACAACACCCAGTCATCACGAGGCAGAGAAAATCCCTGACCCCGCCGGGAATTGAACCCGGGAACCCGGGCGCGGGAAGCGAGAACGCTACCGCACGATCACGAGCTGCGGACCCCACTCCCTCTCATACGGGGTGATGAGATTGAAATGACAATAAAGATCAAAAATTGTCGTCGTTAGAAGGATTCAAGCTTTTAGAAATACAAAACCGTGATATTTGTAAAGTTTAATATAAAGTAATGGTTTGCCTAGGAAGAACGATGATGATGATCGAATTTCGTTTAAGAGATAGACTGCAGGCTAGACTTACAAATACTGAAATGCGTAAAAGATTGCGCGCTTGAAGTGCGATCGTTGCGACTCCAAACCGACGTATGTAAAATGCTGAAAAATATACAGAATGTTGAATCATTAGCGATTAACAGGGGTAGAATCAGTAGTACTAATAAAGAATTTACTAACGATACAATTGTTACTTCATTATAATTTAGAGAATTGGTACAATATATCACTTAGTAGGTAGGCTCAATCAAGAGGAAGGAGGAAGACGGCTGTTAGCCTTTCCAATATCTCAGCAGAAGACAGTCAAAATTCAAATCGGTATTTCTCTTGGACAAGGAAACTGGCATCGCCTGAAGGCAACACTGACCTCTTTCTTCCTTGAAGTGGAGCCTTTGTAAGATCTGACTTCCTTCTACTGTGAGAGATGGCACATAGAATGCGCTGCGTGCTGATCTGAGCAGTTTGGATGATTTCCTTACGGCATGCTCCTGTTCTAGAGAAACACTTAGGGTGCTTGTGGTTCTCCAGTTTTGAATCCCCTTTGGTAAACATCTAAGTGTTTCATTTTTTTTTTTTTGTTTTCACCCGTTTTTATGTGCTGATCATTACTTTTGTTATTTGTTTATGTGGTGTATCTGATATGTAAAGTCTGAGCCGGCCGTTGTGGCCGAGCTGTTCTAGGCGCTTCAGTGAGGAACTGCGCTGCTGTTACTGTCGCAGGTTGAATGCTGCCTCGGGCATGGACGTGTGTGATGTCCTTAAGTTAGGTTTAAGTAGTTCAAGTCAAGGGGACTGATGACATCAGATGTTAAGTCCCATGGTGCTCAGAGGCATTTGAACCATTTTATAAAATCTGAGGATGACCTATTGGAATACCTTGCAACACTTCTGCTCTATAAGACACGACATTGCAGCAGGTAGGGACAGCCAGACAGCTCACCTAAAGGACGTATTTGGATGAGTACAACGTCAGGCTCACATGACAGAATTCTAATTTCTCATTTGATGTCCCTCTCGCAGAAGATATACATCTACTTCTATGAACGCTCACTGCAAGCCATAGTACGTTGCATGATGTAGGGTACCGTCTACCATTACCAGTCATTTCCTTTCCCGTTCCACTCGGAAACAGAGTGGGGAAAAGGGCTCCTCATGTGCTTCCGTAATCCTAACACCTTGTCTTCTGGACCTTCTGTATTGCTGCGCTCTCTTCTGACTACCTGTGAGCCATAATACGTAGATTGCGGTCATCAGCTGAAGATGTTTTGCGGGGGACAACCACGAGGCACTTCTTGAATGCTTTTATAACGTACGGTTGCGGCTGAACGTTCGAAGGACTTCGTAGTGGTGTACACCGCTCGTCCAAAAAGTTCAGAGACTGACTTTATTCCTGGCCCATAATGAACGTTAGCGCAGTAACTACAGTGGCAGCTTGAACTAATAACTGTACACAACAGATGTGCATTCCACGAGACAGTTGTGAACAGGCAGTGTTAGATTGAGATCGTGCGACCGTAAATTGTCAACGTCGTTGAATTGGGATTGCAGCAACAGACATTCAATATATTTTCTACGAGGTTTTGAAGAAGAGAATAGTGTGTGAAAAGTTTGTCGCGCATACGTTGACTCCCGAAGGGGAAAAAAAAAACCAACAACAACGTCGGGACTCATGCAACGACTTGATTGTAATGCAAAACGTGGACAATTATTTTCTGGAAAAAAAGTTAAGGTTGACGAAACTTGACTATCAATACGAACCCAAACAATACCTTAAAGTGCAAAAATTCACATTAAAGGTCAACTCTTTTATCACATAATCGACGTTCAATCCAGTGTGACGCACGAGTTCAACAACAACCCAGACTAGCGCTGTACAGAATACCTGAAGCATAAAAACCACCAATTTGACTTTGGTCTATTTTTTTTATTAATTCAGTCTCGAAACTTTTTGGACTAGAAGAGTATTCCTATTTGGTGGATAACTTTGCATGCCGTCAACTCTTCTTGCTGTAAAGTGACAATGCCGGCACGGTCAAAGGTTTAAGCGGTTCTTCGCGCCATGTTGACAGACTGGACAGTGTCGTCCTGTTCGTCCTGTTCATAATTAGAAACGTAGCGGGTTCTCTGAACTGCGTCTCTAGACTTACATCCGCGTATACATCTACATCGATAAGTCGAAAATCACTGTGAAATGCATGGCAAAGAAAATTCACCACAGTACCAGGTGTTGGAGTTCCTTCTCATTCCATTAATTTTATGTTGTCTTGGCGGTCTCTGGCTACGAGATTATAGGGTTCTTAGATTCTTTGCTTAAAACTATTTCTTGAAACGGTAAGTAGACTTTCACGGGATAGCTGATCTCTTTCTTGAAGCGCCTGCCAGGTCAGGTTTCGCGCCACCTAAGTGACACTTTCTCGCTGGTCAAACAATCCTTTGACCATTAGTGCTGTCCTTCTTTGTACACGTTCACTATCGCCTGTTAGTCCCATCTGGTACGTTTCCAGGTTCTACACATTTCAGTTATACTCTATTATGGGTCACACAAGCGTTTTGCAGGCAATCCCTGTTTTAGATTGATTAAATTTTCCCAGTTTTCAACAATCGAACCGAAGTCTGTAACCTACTTTACTACGACCAGGCTTATGTGATCGTTCCTTTTCATATCTTTACAAACTGTTACACCCAGCCATTTTTTTCACTTGACTGATTCCAATTGTAACTTCTTGATCTTGTACCCACCGGATACTACGACTTTATTGTCCGCTCCCGGTAGCTGAGTGGTTAGCCGCCACGGTAGCTCAGCGTGTTCGGTCAGAGGGTTTAGTTACCCTCTGTAATAAAAAAACTGAGTGAACGGATCAACGAACAACCTGAACGGGTGTCATCGGACGTCCGCCACGAACAAATTCAACGAACAATGTAGACCAAAAAAATAAAAAAAAGTGGTCAGCGCGACAACACGTCAATCCTAAGGGCCCGGGTTGGATTCCCGGCTGGGTCGGAGATTTTCTCCGCTCAGGGACGGGGTGTTGTGTTGTCCTATTCATCATCATTTCATCCCCATCGACGGGCAAGTCGCCGAAGTGGCGTCAAATCGCAAGACTTGCACCCGGCGAACGGTCTACCCGACGGGAGGCCCTAGCCACACGACATTATTATACTTGTTGTCTTGTTGTGAGGGGCGAAACTTTATATGCACTGAGAACCAAGTTTTACAGTAAAGTCAACTACACCGATGGCTACGTGATGCGATATGCCAGTCATGAGGGTAGTACAAACACGAAACAGAAGATCTACGGGTATAGCTGCTTACTGTCTGAAAATTTGTGCTATGACTAGGACACGAAATAGGATTCGTTGTCTTTTGGAAGCTGTTTCCTTACCATTGGGGCAACTCAAGAATTTTTTTCTGATCCGACCCAATGATGCATTCGCTTTAATGTTTATTTGCATATGTTCTCGAGTCTTGCGTTGTAACCAGAGCGCAAGGCCCCTGATTAAAATTAGAGAGATTCGAGCGCGCACGGAGGCTTTCAGACAGTCGTTCTTCCCGCGAACCATACGCAACTGGAACAGAAAAGGGAGGTAATGACAGTGACACGTAAAGTGCCCTCCGCCACACACCGTTGGGTGGCTTGCGGAGTATAAATATAGATGTAGATTTATTCTGTACAACTAACAAGAAATTTAAGATTTACGTGGGGCTAGCTACATATCGCATTGATCACATACATATTTATGTGAAGCGTTTTATGGTCATTTGTCACACATCGGAGGGAATACATAATAAGACTGAGATCTGAAATCTAGTCAGGAGACGTGGTTTAGTGAACTAATGGTAAGTGACAGTACAAAAATCCTGATTTTGAATCCTATCCCTGACATAAAATTTCTGTCTCTCAATAGATATAGAGTGTACTACTGATGAATGAAAACCTATTAGTTCCTCCAGCCACCTCTTACTCTATGCGACCATTTTATTTTGTAGTGCTACACACCCTGACTTCCAGACACTGTGTTACCTCTCAGACTCGAGTTGTGCCTCATTAACCCTGTGCTCGAAGGCATTGTAAATTTCACATTTCAAAACGTACAAAACTTGACGTGTGTAAATACTTAATCACAGTGGCTGATATCCGTGACCCAATGTTAATAACTGTATAATCTCCGTTTGTGCTATACATAACGAATTTATTACATCTGTGTTAAAGATACTACTTCTCCTCATGTTTCGAAACAATGCTGAAATACCTTTAAATTATAAACTAACATTTTCTGTTGAAGTTGACGATGCACGACTACTGAAAGGATTTCATACAAGTTGGAAAACAAAAATACGGACAAACAAACCCCACCTTAGCCAGCAAGGTGGATTGTGGGCAGGGCTCTCCAATCAGCTCGGTATTTTGACGAACTTACGCAGCAGCTGGACTGAATTTGGTTCGTTATCCCTCAGGAGGACATCCAATATTGACTTCCTCAATTTTTGACACACTTTCTGTTCAATAAGTCGTACAATATTTCTGAAATTGTAGTAGTTTTCCGTCCTATACGGATAATTTCTTAGTAGTGCGTCGTTTTGTTTTGTCTTAGAGTGCATTATAATCTCTTTACATACATTCTAGATTGAAATATGTATATTTCAGGCCACAGTATGTTATATGAAGGAAGATGAATAGTGTAGGAGAATCATCCCCATGACGTTACCACCTTTCCTAACGTCGGAGCAACACTGCCATTCGCTCTTTGTAGAAGAAAAGATTTTATCTTATTTTCTTCGTGGTGTACGTTACGTGAGATGTACATTGACGTAGTAGTATGGTCTCTTAGGTTTTCTCAGCACGACTGATTATGGTGGGCTTCCTTGTTTTCAGGCGAGATATTGTTTCTATTTAAGGCACAATATCTGGATGACCGACTCACTCGTCTTTTTCAGGTACTGTTCGCTGTGCTGCCCCGTTACCTGGACTCTGGCCAGTCTCTAAACTACTGTTGGTCTCGCGCCAGTATTTTTAGCTGAGTTCGATTACCGACGCCCTCTACGGAGGCCATTACATTCGCCAGAGCTGGGAAACGCGGAGAGAATGTGCGTTTCACAGAACATCAGCGTGGGCTCTGAAAAACAAAAGCGCATCGGAAATCGAACTCCTCTACAAATAGTGGCGACACCGACAGAAGTTCACGGTGTGGTTCGAGTCCAGGCAGAGATTATAAATAACGGATGTACTCACAGTAAGTGAAGAATAGGGTTCGGTCGGTTATAGGAATATTGTGCTATTGTGCACAGAATGGATACAGTGACTCAGATAAACACCCAGAAGACATCATTATGTAATATACTTCTCACCGTGCCGTATTACAAAGTTAGCCATCAGAGTGCTGAAAGAGACGTCCCTCTTACAAAATATCCAACGTTTTTCTAGCTGCAGTGCCCTCAAATTTTGAGTAACATTTTTGTGACTCCATCGCCTGTGTAAACGAACATTTGATGTATTGCACAAGTCTCACTTTGATTTTCGTATATATCAGCTATTAATTAAAATTGGTAGGAATTCCAGTACGGCACAAAGTTAACTACGTATTAGTAATTTTCCCCCTTCCTTCCTTGTCTTAGTAAAAATACACTACTGGCCATTAAAATTGCTATACCAAGAAGAAATGCAGATGACAAACGAGTATTCATTGGCCACATATATTATACTTGAACTGACATGTGATTACATTTTCACGCAATTTGGGTGCATAGATCCTGACAAATCAGTACCCAGAACAACCACCTCTGGCCGTAATAACGGCCTTGATACTCCTGGGCATTGAGTCAAACAGAGCTTGGATGGCGTGTACAGGTACAGCTGCCCATGCAGCTTCAACACGATACCACAGTTCATCAAAAGTAGTGACTGGCGTATTGTGACGAGCCAGTTGCTCGGCTACCATTGACCAGACGTTTTCAGTTGGTGAGAGATCTGGAGAATGTGCTGGCCAGGACACGTGATGATACACATTTCTCCTCCTTACACGAGGCATCACAACAACGTTTCACCAGGCAACGCAGGTAAACTGCTGTTTGTGAATGAGAAATCGGGTGGAAACGTTCCTCATGTCAGCACGTTGTAGGTGTCGCCACCAGCGCCAACCTTGTGTGAATGCTCTGAAAAGCATCTTCTTCCTGTCGGTTAAATTTCCCGTCTGTAGCACGTCATCTTCGTGGTGTAGCAATTTTAATGGCCAGTAGTGTATTTTATTTCAGAGCAAATACAGGGTGTTTCAAAAATGACCGGTATATTTGAAACGGCAATAAAAACTAAACGAGCAGCGATAGAAATACACCGTTTGTTGCAGTATGCTTGGGACAACAGTACATTTTCAGGCAGACAAACTTTCGAAATTACAGTAGTTACAATTTTCAACAACAGATGGCGCTGCGGTCTGGGAAACTCTATAGTACGATATTTTCCACATATCCACCATGCGTAGCAATAATATGGCGTAGTCTCTGAATGAAATTACCCGAAACCTTTGACAACGTGTCTGGCGGAATGGCTTCACATGCAGATGAGATGTACTGCTTCAGCTGTTGTTTCTGGATTCTGGCGGTACACCTGGTCTTTCAAGTGTCCCCACAGAAAGAAGTCACAGGGGTTCATGTCTGGCCAATAGGGAGGCCACTCCACGCCGCCTCCTGTATGTTTCGGATAGCCCAAAGCAATCACACGATCATCAAAATATTCATTCAGGAAATTAAAGACGTCGGCCGTGCGATGTGGCCGGGCACCATCTTGCATAAACCACGAGGTGTTCGCAGTGTCGTCTAAGGCAGTTTGTACCGCCACAAATTCACGAAGAATGGTTCAAATGGCTCGGAGCACTATGGGACTCAACTGCTGAGGTCATTAGTCCCCTAGAACTTAGAACTAGTTAAACCTAACTAACCTAAGGACATCACACACATCCATGCCCGAAGCAGGATTCGAACCTGCGACCGTAGCGGTCTCGCGGTTCCAGACTGCAGCGCCAGAACCGCGCGGCCACTTCGGCCGGCCTCACGAAGAATGTCCAGATAGCGTGATGCAGTAATCGTTTCGGATCTGAAAAATGGGCCAATGATTCCTTTGGAAGAAATGGCGGCCCAGACCAGTACTTTTTGAGGATGCAGGGACGATGGGACTGCAACATGGGGCTTTTCGGTTCCCCATATGCGCCAGTTCTGTTTATTGACGAAGCCGTCCAGGTAAAAATAAGCTTCGTCAGTAAACCAAATGCTGCCCACATGCATATCGCCGTCATCAATCCTGTGAACTATATCGTTAGCGAATGTCTCTCGTGCAGCAATGGTAGCGGCGCTGAGGGGTTGCCGCGTTTGAATTTTGTATGGATAGAGGTGTAAACTCTGGCGCATGAGACGATACGTGGACGTTGGCGTCATTTGGACCGCAGCTGCAACACGGCGAACGGAAACCCGAGGCCGCTGTTGGATCACCTGCTGCACTAGCTGCGCGTTGCCCCCTGTGGTTGCCGTACGCGGTCGCCCTACCTTTCCAGCACGTTCATCCGTCACGTTCCCAGTCCGTTGAAATTTTTCAAACAGATCCTTTATTGTATCGCTTTTCGGTCCATTGGTTACATTAAACCTCCGTTGAAAACTTCGTCTTGTTGCAACAACACTGTGTTCTAGGCGGTGGAATTCCAACACCAGAAAAATCCTCTGTTCTAAGGAATAAACCATGTTGTCTACAGCACACTGGCACGTTGTGAACAGCACACGCTTACAGCAGAAAGACGACGTACAGAATGGCGCACCCACAGACTGCGTTGTCGTCTATATCTTTCACATCACTTGCAGCGCCATCTGTTGTTGAAAATTGTAACTACTGTAATTTCGAAAGTTTATCCGCCTGAAAATGTACTGTTGTCCCAAGCATATTGCAACAAACGGAGTATTTCTATCGCTGCTCGTTTAGTTTTTATTGCCGTTTCAAATATATCGGTCATTTTTTAAACACCCTGTATAATACTCTGACTATAAATGAGTTTTTTGTGGTGAAGGAAAAAAGCACTTGTGACATGCAGTCATCCACATCCATACTCCGCAAGCCACCTGACGGTGTGTGGCGGAGGGTACCTTGAGTACCTCTATCGGTTCTCCCTTCTATTCCAGTGACCAGACGTTTTCAGTTGGTGAGAGATCTGGAGAATGTCCTAGCCAGGACAGCAGTCGAACATTTTCTGTATCCAGAAAGGCCCATACGGGACCTGCAACAAGGTCTGAAGTAATTAGTTTAGAAAATGCTATCGTTGTAAAACAATATCCGACATTTGTTACTTCCCTTTCCTGCTCCTACGTGTGATCTGTTTAAACGCATGTATCAATATAAGTTTCTTTATCTGTGAATAACACTCATTTTTCCTTCTTTCTTGTTTCATGTTGTTATATTTCGTACAACTAATACCCCGTGGTATGTTACTGAAAAGTTTTACAGTGGAAACGACGATGAGTCTGAGTGTATGAAGGCGAATAACCGGCTTGCAAGATATCTGTATAGCCACCATTACAGTTGTGGTACTGAGATCGCTAAGAATTGTAGTAACTATTAGATCCTCTCTGCTTTTTAATTTACGAAGCCCGAGCTGCTAGTGTGAGCAATATTGGCTCACTTAAGAGATTCGAAGCTGGCACGATCGTGATAGTAGGAAGTGAAGCCATTTATTCCCGGAGCTTACAATACTTTGTGAAGAATTGCTGTTGCTATTCATCCTCAACTGTCCAGTTATAGAGTTAGAACAGTATCCAAAATTGGTTGAATCAGGATGCAATGAGATCGCCTGCTAGAATGAATCTGGATTCTTCCAGTGGATTATTCTGGCTTCTCCCTATATCACATATAGATTTCTATGAACCTCCTTCGTTAAATTCTCTTCAATGGGTGCTACTAGGTACACTGTGTGATCAAAAGTACCCGGATACCCTAAAAATACACTCCTGGAAATTGAAATAAGAACACCGTGAATTCATTGTCCCAGGAAGGGGAAACTTTATTGACACATTCCTGGGGTCAGATACATCACATGATCACACTGACAGAACCACAGGCACATAGACACAGGCAACAGAGCATGCACAATGTCGGCACTAGTACAGTGTATATCCACCTTTCGCAGCAATGCAGGCTGCTATTCTCCCATGGAGACGATCGTAGAGATGCTGGATGTAGTCCTGTGGAACGGCTTGCCATGCCATTTCCACCTGGCGTCTCAGTTGGACCAGCGTTCGTGCTGGACGTGCAGACCGCGTGAGACGACGCTTCATCCAGTCCCAAACATGCTCAATGGGGGACAGATCCGGAGATCTTGCTGGCCAGGGTAGTTAACTTACACCTTCTAGAGCACGTTGGGTGGCACGGGATACATGCGGACGTGCATTGTCCTGTTGGAACAGCAAGTTCCCTTGCCGGTCTAGGAATGGTAGAACGATGGGTTCGATGACGGTTTGGATGTACCGTGCACTATTCAGTGTCCCCTCGACGATCACCAGTGGTGTACGGCCAGTGTAGGAGATCGCTCCCCACACCATGATGCCGGGTGTTGGCCCTGTGTGCCTCGGTCGTATGCAGTCCTGATTGTGGCGCTCACCTGCACGGCGCCAAACACGCATACGACCATCATTGGCACCAAGGCAGAAGCGACTCTCATCGCTGAAGACGACACGTCTCCATTCGTCCCTCCATTCACGCCTGTCGCGACACCACTGGAGGCGGGCTGCACGATGTTGGGGCGTGAGCGGAAGACGGCATAACGGTGTGTGTGACCGTAGCCCAGCTTCATGGAGACGGTTGCGAATGGTCCTCGCCGATACCCCAGGAGCAACAGTGTCCCTAATTTGCTGGGAAGTGGCGGTGCGGTCCCCTACGGCACTGCGTAGGATCCTACGGTCTTGGCGTGCATCCGTGCGTCGCTGCGGTCCGGTCCCAGGTCGACGGGCACGTGCACCTTCCGCCGACCACTGGCGACAACATCGATGTACTGTGGAGACCTCACGCCCCACGTGTTGAGCAATTCGGCGGTACGTCCACCCGGCCTCCCGCATGCCCACTATACGCCCTCGCTCAAAGTCCGTCAACTGCACATACGGTTCACGTCCACGCTGTCGCGGCATGCTACCAGTGCTAAAGACTGCGATGGAGCTCCGTATGCCACGGCAAACTGGCTGACACTGACGGCGGCGGTGCACAAATGCTGCGCAGCTAGAGCCATTCGACGGCCAACACCGCGGTTCCTGGTGTGTCCGCTGTGCCGTGCGTGTGATCATTGCTTGTACAGCCCTCTCGCAGTGTCCGGAGCAAGTATGGTGGGTCTGACACACCGGTGTCAATGTGTTCTTTTTTCCATTTCCAGGAGTGTATACGGTTTTCATATTAGATGCATTGTGCTGCAACCTACTGGCAGGTACTCCACATCAGCGACCTAAGTAGTCATTAGATATCGTGAGAGAGAAGAATGAAGCGCTCCGCGGAACTCACGGACTTCGAAAGTGGTCATCTGATTGGGTGTCACTTGTGCCATACGTCTGCACGCGAGATTTCCACACTCCTCAACATCCCTAGGTCCACTGTTACCGATGTGATAGTGGAGTGGAAACATGAAAACAGCACAAACGCGTACAGGCCGACCTCGTCTCTTGACTGACAGATACCGCCGGCAGTTGAAGAGGGTCGTAATGTGTAGTAGGCAGACATCTATCCAGACCATCACACAGCAATTCCAAACTGCATCAGGATCCACTGCAACTACTATGACATTTAAGCGGGATGTGAGAAAACTTGGATTTCATGGTCGAGCGGCTGCTCATAACCCACACATTACACCGATAAATGCGAAACAACGCCTCACTTGGTGTAAGGAGCGTAAACATTGGACGATTGAACAGTTGAAAAACGTTGTGTGGAGTGACGAATCACGGTACACAATGTGGCAATCCGATGGCAGGGTGTGGGTATTGCGGTTGCCCGATGAACGTCATCTGACAGCATGTGTAGTAGCAACAGTAAAATTCGGAGGCAGTGGTGTTATAGAGTGGTCGTGTTTTTCATGAGGTGGCTTGCACTCTTGTTGTTTTGCGTGGCACTATCAAAGCACAGGCCTACATTGGTGTTTTAAGCACCTTCTTGCTTCCCACTGTTGAAGAGCAATTCGGGGGATGGTGATTGCATCTTTCAACACGATCGAGCACCTGTTCATAATTCACTGCCTGTAGCGGAGTGGTTACATGACAATAACATAATGGACTGGCCTTTACAGAGTCCTGACCTGAACCCTATAAAACACCTTTGGGATGATTTGGAACGCCGATTTTGTGCCAGGCCTCACCGACCGACATCGATACCTCTTCTCAGTGCAGCACTCTGTGAAGAATGGGCTGGCATTTCCCCAAGAAACCTTCCAGCACCTGACTGAACGTATGCCTGCGTGAGTGGAAGCTGTCAGCAAGGCTAGCACGATAGTGAATTCCAGTATTACCGATGGAGGGCCCACGAACTTGTAATTCATTTTCAACCAGCTGTCCGTATACTTTTGATCACATAGCGTACTTGACGTTTCTGCCTGTGGCGACCACTGATTGTGTAGTGAAGCAACATCCAGAATTTAACAGTTAACTGCATCACATTACGTTTATTTATGTTGATTGCGTTCTCCTAGCATTTGTGAGAGGTGATGAACTGAAAGTCATGCTGCATTTAAGACGTAATTTTCTTGTAGACAGTGGTGTCGTGCGCAAACAGTCTCTGAGAGACTGGAAGTTCACATGTTTCTGGTGACCTCTAAACATCTCGTCATACTTACTTGATAAGCGTCGAGTGCTACTTTTGCTTACCACCACATAAAGGGGAAACTGTATAACTGCCTATTTTAGTATCTTTGAACGTGGATTGTACGAGGGGACTTCAAAAAGTAAGTTACACTTGTTGACTACTGCGCAACAAGAGTATCACATTGTCAGAAGAGAGAGTACATGTTAGAGATTTCCTGCAGACACAGTTCTGCCGCGGCACGGATAACAGGTGCATCGCAGTCCGCGAGTGAAATGACGCAGCCACTGGAAATTTACTCCGAAGTTGAAGTACGATTCCTGTATGTAAGACTTCAATATTGCAGACTGTTTCTCCGTGAAATTCTGGCGGAATGTGGACGAAATGCGATGTTGCGTGCAACCGTAATGAAATGGTGCCAGCAACTTGAACAATGTCGTACTAACGGAGGTTATGTTGACGGGATGAAAGGCCAAAGACATCTGCTACAGACGACATTATCCAGGTAATCGATGAACTGATTTTGACCAATCGCAGATTTTCAAACGAAGAGAACGTTCACACTGTAGTCGTGGAATGTGTCTGTAACCAATGAGCGGATTTCTATCGTCGGAGAATTCAGCGATTGGCACAACGATTAGACCGTTGTTTCACAGACTTGGTGACTACGTCAAAAAATGTGTCACATATGTGTCACTTTCAAGTTTTGTACACTATTCAATAAAATTTACTTGACCGGCTATCAGAAAATCTAACTTAAATTTTGAAATCTTCTCGTAACTGCTCGGACGTGCTAGGAAACCTGTGAGTACAAACTGTTTCCTTAAGTGTGAATCACATTCAGTGGAACGTTATTGTTTACATTATTCTTTAGCTGGTAGTTGCCGAACACCTTACTGTTCACGCCTGCAATATCTCAAGGATGTATTATTTTAGAAGAAGGAAAATTATTAACCTAATAACAATAAATTTGTGTACTAAATCAATAAAAGGCACTGCTGACAATGAGAGATCAAAATAGAGTCACTGTAAATGAATACTTTGGATAATTTTATATTGCGGAAATTGTGCGAAAAGAGACAACACCAATGAAAGAAAAGTAAAAGAAACTTTGTGGCTGTAATTAAGATCACGTAGAGATTTATTGTGCAACAGCCATGCTTTTAGAGGCGACATTGGCACTGAACACGGTTCTAGTTACATGAAATTACATTTCAGTTCAGTCGTTAGGTGAGAAACATAAAATTTCGTTGATATCATTCAGTGAACCAGAATGCTAATGGAACGTTTAGTTTTCTGGTGGAGTATTACCTCATTTCCATCTCATCCAGATGTTGGGAAAAACATTCAATCACACAGACCCTTGAAACGGTAGAGTATTTGTCTATGCGTTACCTTGTGTCTATTATGTTTCATATTGCGTGAGCGTTTAATTGAACGAGAACTTTCTAGTACAGTGACAGCACTCAATATCATGGAGCGGCTACGCGGCTTCCCTCGAAACTACACATGCGCTAATTAAATTTGCAGCAGCTGCGCCTGAAAGCGGTGAAACCTGTCTTTTTTGAGGAGGAGATGGGTGGGGGGAGGGGGGAGAGTGATGGACCTGAGCGAACACAATATTGCTACTCCACTCTTCACTGCAGTCGCTTCCAAGAACCTGGATCAAACCGCTAAAGAAACTATTTAACGTCGAATTAGATCTTCATCTGTCCCGTGTACAGCTGCCTCAGCCTCTTTAAACATCAGTGCACCCAAATAGCATCGTTATTCAGTAAATCAGCGTGGGTGAACCTGTTGTCAGCTCACAAAAGAGCATCTGATTACATTGATAGTCCTCATTAGTACTTAACTAAATTATCTACGTTTCGTTACGGGGTTTCATTACCAGCAATTTCCTTTTCTCAGGTGCCACAAACTTCTATCCTGCCAGTCTTCTCCCGATAGACCTCCTCTCCTTTCCACGTTTTTGGCTTCAGTTACCCTCGACGTAGCCCTCTGCCTCCCTTCTTCTTCCTGGTGGAGACCAGCTGAGCAAACACTGCGGCCATCGTTGTTCCTCCATCTGTTAGACCTGTCCATACCACCTCAGTGCTCGAGCATCAATCCTATCTGTGACTGGTTCCACAGCATCCATCTCTATTCTTAATAATATATTCGTCAGTCTATCTAACCAGGTCGCTCTCATTCTTGACCATAACCCGTTCATTTCGACAGTCTCAGTTTTTCCTCTTTGTCTCTAGTTCAATGTCCAACACTCGATGTCACAGTGCCTTTGACCACAGCACGTACCACTACTTTCTTTGTTCGTCTGAATATGTGATAACTCCAGAAGATGCAATTTAATGATGTAATAGCCACCCTCACTCATCCAGTGGGATATATCCACGTCACAACGTCCAGTCTTATCGGTTTGTGGACCCAGGTACTTGAACACTTCCACATTTCACCGCGCGGGGATCAGCGTGGTCATGGGCGCCTTGCCACGGTCCTCGCGGCTGCCCCCGTCGCAGGTTCGAGTCCTACCTCGGGCATGGGTGTGTGTGTTGTCCTTAGCGTGAGTTAGTTTAAGTTAGATTAAGTAGTGCGTAAGCTTAGGGACCGATGACCTTAGCAGTTTGGTCCCATAAGACCTTACCACAAATTTCCAAAACCTTACACATTTCTCATTCGGCCAAACTCAAATTCAAAACCCTCACCTTTCCCCCATCCAACAACAAGATATTTTGTTTTATTTATGTTAGTTGCTCGCCTCCACTGTTCATAAGCATCCATTAACTTTCTCGTTTGATACATGGCATCACCCTTATCCAGAACCATATTTGATTGTCGGAAAACAGTAATACATACAAACATTGATGCTATATTGCCGCATACAAACCTTTCCACTCGTAGGTCTTTCCTAAATCAAGGTGGAGATCTTGATTTTTTTGCGATCATTTCCTCCATATCTGGCGTACACAAAAGGTGAGAGGTCGTCTTACCATTTGCTTATCCGTCCACGGCTCACGGCCAGGTCCAAATTTCCATATGTCGTCAACCATGTGCGCTAAGCGGGAGGTCGGGGTTCGAGTCACGGTCCGTCACAAATTTTCATGGTCGTCATTCCATTCTACAGCTGATGGTTGTCCTTATTCGCAACTGCGAATTCATTTCATGTATTTAATAAAGGGTGTAGTCGCTGCAGAGCTTGTTCCTTCGCATCGTAAGGAACTTAGCATTGTAATCAGAATAACACAGGCACTGCAATATCGTACAACTGAAGTGTCCTCACCTGTGCAAGAATTGCATAACGCGTACAAGCGCATTTTGAACGACAAAATATAGAAGTTTTAGTTTGGCCATGAGCCGTGCGTGGATAAAGAATACGATTAAGACGACCACTCGCGTAAAGCGGGAACGGGTTCGAGTCCCGGCCCGGCACCAAATTTTCATAGTCGTCATTCCATTCCACAGTTGCCCGTATTCAAAACTAGGAATGTAGTCACCTCAGTGCCTGTACCTTTGGACAGCCATGCCGGACCGGGACACGAAAGCGGATTTTCCGCTTATCGCGAGACGTCGCCTTACCTTTTGGCTATCTACATCTACATCCACATCCATACTCCGCAAGCCACCTGACGGTGTGTGGCGGAGGGTACTTTGAGTACCTCTAGCAGTTCTATTCCAGTCTCGTATTGTTCGTGGAAAGAAAGATTGTCACGACTCACAGCCAGACCCAAATTTCCATGTGTCAACAACCTGGTACTCTCTCGCTTGCCGTCTGCCGTCCAGCTTCGTCAGCAACACGTATTTGGGGTGGAAGCTTACACATGGAAAAATGGTTTGTAACGATGTTGGTGCTTGTCTTAACTGAGGCGTTCAAAAACGGGATTTGTCATCATTTTTGGGGTACAAGAGTTATTATTGTACTTTGTCCTAAAATGGGATTAGTTCAGGGATTCTTTTCCCTGTCTAAACCAGTGTTAAAATTTCATTTCGTGAAGAAAGGGGACATGTCACAGGGGCAAGTACTTATATTGCATGAAAGAACTTGAGGCATGAAGACAGCGCTGTATCGGGATGCAGTAAACAGCTGAGAGATTTCGAAATGGCTTCGGTGATGAAACCTTCAGAGACGATTTACACGAATTTAGAAGAAAGAAACGAGGCTCTGAAGTGTGTAAGAGAAAAGTAATTAAAAAAAGCAGCTCATGGGTTTGGAGCGTATCAACAGTAAAGGAAACCTTGTTCTCAAAAGGGAAACAGGTGCAGATTGCAGTTAATTTGTCATACGTACAATGTTCAGTGTTTGTCTTCTCTGTAAATAATAAACTAAAAGAAGCAAGTTGTACAGAAACATTATACTAAAATGTGGTTGCAAATTGGACTGTTACACAACACAAAATATTTGAGTACACTGTTCAGCCAAAATGCGTCTCTGTTTCACCGACGCGCGGTCTAGGACTCCTTGTCATGACCCGCGCGGCTCCCACCCTCCGAGGTTCGAATCCGCCCTCTGTCACGGGTGTGTGTGTTGTCCTTGGCGTACATTAGTTTAGGTTAGACTATAGTTTGTAAGCTTAGGACTGATGACGTCAGCAGTTTAATCCCATAGGATCTTCCCACAAAGGTTTTTGTTTCACCGAATAGCGGTGGAGTGGTGAAATATGAATTTCTTAGGGTTAAGATTGAGACAATCCAATATTTCCATAATGTGCCGAGAACATAAATGGAATAATTCCTCTGAAAACCGAGAAACTGTAGGATGTTTCAAGCATGATTGACGTTATCCCTTTGCGGTTATGTATTTTGATTACATTCTAAAGAAACTTGCCATTAATAAACTGACTGTAGAGAAGAAGACAATGAATCTGGAACTGAAATTTGGGGTGCCGATCAAGAGTGAAAAGTTTATGAACAGGTGTGTCTGTCAAAATAAACAGCGTTCATTAATAAGTAAAAATTGTGAGATATATCTCCCATTTTGAAAGCCAAGGCACTAAAAAGGATATTGACTACCATTATATTGTCTGTTTTGATATGTATTGTACGAGGGCTATCCACAAAGTACATTAAGTTTTGGAATTAAAAATAAATAAAGTACTGGAATTTTTTTTATTATATACAGATGAAAGCCACACTTAAATACTACTTTTCTACATAGTTGCCATTTAAATTAAGGCACTTATCGTAGAGATGGACGAGCTTGGAAATTCCTTCGTCGTAAAATTCGGCCGCCTGCGCCTTCAACCACGTAATGACTGCCTTTTGGGACAGAAAAGGTGTGATTTTTGTGGATTTCCTGGAAAGAGGCACTACCATAAACTCTCAAAGGTATTGCCAAACTCTGCACAACCTCAGAAGAGCAATACAAAACAAGCGTAGGGGAAAGTTGGCCTCAAAGATCTTGCTGATTCACGACAACGCCCGGGCCCACACGGCAAATGTCACTCGTGAAGTTCTGGAATCTTTTAAGTGGGAGTTGTTTCCTCATCCGCCGTACAGTCCCGACCTGGCACCGAGCGGCTTCCACTTATTCCCAGCAATGAATAAGTGGTTGGCTATGCAGCGTTTTGATGACGACGCACAGCTTCAAGAAGAGGTAACCACGTGGTTGAAGGCGCAGGCGGCCAAATTTTACGACGAAGGAATTTCCAAGCTCGTCCATCGCTACGATAAGTGCCTTAATTTAAATGGCAACTATGTAGAAAAGTAGTATTGAAGTGTGGCTTTTATCTGTCAATAATAAAAAATAATTCCAATACTTTATTTATTTTTAATTCCAAAACGTAATGTACTTTGTGGATAGCCCTCGTATAATTATGAATGGCGAAAATAATAGGAATATGTATGAACATGTTGAAATGATTAAAAAGTATATTTTGGTTGAGAACTGACTATTCTTTTAGTTACCTGATGTTTGTGATAAAACGAGTGTTGTCTAAATCAAAAAGGGTACATGTCAGTCATTTTGTTACCATTTTTTATTATTCGCATTTATTCTCTGATTACAGATTTCGGTATAAGATTATATTCTTCCTGATGAGCGAGCTGTGGGAGTAACTATAAGATTTGAGAATAATACTGTTCAAGATTATATGCTTTTCAATACATGACAAAACTAATCTCGAGTTACATTTCCCCATTTTTATCTCAGCGCCTCAATTGTTGTCTTAATCATCTAGATACAATATTCGCATAAAACGAAACGGAATCCTAAAACATTTTGCGGTCCATTTCGAAAACGGATGTGAGAGAGCAGCTGGCGTCCTCTCTTTGTAAAGTTATAGCTTAAATATTATAAATATTTGCCCAGTTAAATATATAAATTGTAAACTTCTAGAGCTGTTAATCACCAAAATTAGCTGTTCCCCACTTCTACTATCGTTGCACTAAGTGCGACATACACAGCACATTGAATTGATTAACTGTAATGTTGCAAATAAGACTGGGAAAACTACATCGAAAGCCTTAGGCCAGTTAAAAGAGCGCCAGATTCGGTCATTAGGCAGTCTTGACTGCCTGGCGCCAAGAGCCCCGAACACAGCACTCCTCCACAGCCTTCGGTACTGACGTTCTTCCAACTGTAGAGAATTCCCGCCTTTGGCTTGGGCAGTGGAGAGTTGGGAGCGGTTCTTTCATAGAACTCTCTCTTGTGGTGGTATCTGGAGCCAGGTTGTGGCGTTTTGTTCAACGGAAAAATTCCAAAGGCGCGTCTATAAACCCGCCACAATCCCGTTGTTCTCTGTCAGTTTTTCGCAGTTCTCAGTTACGTGGCTGCCCTCGGTCCGCCTCTACCACCGCCAATGCGTCGACATGCGAGTAACTTCCATGAAGCGAACCGTTCCGTCATGATTTCCCTTTGTGGCATACTCCAACTTCTTCCCTCGGTTTATGCCTTCCTTGAAATGGTTCCTAGGGTGGATCGCTGCGGTTGAGCAATGTGCTGCCTTTAATTACCCCTGTACAATGTATGTGTATGTGTGTGTGTGTGTGTGTGTGTGTGTGTGTGTGTGTGTGTGTGTGTGTGTGTGTATGTGTGTGTGTATGTGTCTGTGTGTGTGAGAGTGTGTCTGTGTGTGTGAGAGTGTGTCTGTGTGTGTGAGCCTTTGTTTAATTTCATTTCACGGCACCCTTTGCCCATAGCTAGGAGTTTATTTAAAAATAATGAACGTGGCTCTCGTAATCCAACGACGTGCTCTTTGCTAAACCCGTTAATAAACTTCTGGTACATATTCTTCGAAGACAAATATACCTTATTTTCGTGTTTAGTGATGGCGATAGGAAGGATAATTACCTTGTCCCTGTAAGTTATGGTCGTTACCAGTGAAGTGGTTACAGCCCGCGGACATCTCCTACATATAGGCAAACATATTGCCTGCCTACGGGATAAATGATTCAATAATATTATTTTCATAGAAGAAAGTAACGATACACAAATTGTCATAGTGGAAGTAAAAGCAATTGTGAACGAACACGCAGCATTCTGCAATGGAATCCTGTCCCCGCTTCTAAAAGAACTATCAGTAGCCCCATACATAAAACACACCAACCCATCCACACACCCAAACACGAAGACACCCCCAAAGCCCACTGTAACTGCATATAGAACACATGATATCGTGCCAACCATGAATGGAGGGTATCAGACGGATGCCATATTCCTTGACTTCCGGAAAGCGTTTGACTCGGTGCCCCACTGCAGACTCCTAACTAAGGTACGAGCATATGGGATTGGTTCCGAAGTATGTGAGTGGCTCGAAGACTTCTTAAGTAATAGAACCCAGTACGTTGTCCTCGATGGTGAGTATTCATCGGAGGTGAGGATATCATCCGGAGTGCCCCAGGGAAGTGTGGCAGGTCCACTGTTGTTTTCTATCTAGGGTGGATAGCAATGTTCGGTTGTTTCTGATGATGCTGTGATGTACGGTAAGGTGTCGTCATCGAGTGACTGTAGGAGGATACAAGATGACTTGGACAGGATTTGTGATTGGTGTAAGGAATGGCAGCTAACTCTAAATATAGATAAATGTAAATTAATGCAGATGAATAGGAAAAAGAATCCTGTAATGTTTGAATACTCCATTAGTAGTGTAGCGCTTGACACAGTCACGTTGATTAAATAATTGGGCGTAACATTGCAGAGCGATATGAACTAGGACAAGCATGTAATGGCAGTTGTGGGGAAGGCGGAAAGTCGTCTTCGGTTCATTGGTAAAATTTTGTGAAGATGTGGTTCATCTGTAAAGGAGACCGCTTATAAAACACTAATACGACCTATTCTTGAGTACTGCTCGAGCGTTGGGGATCCCTATCAGGTCGGATTGAGCGAGGACATAGAAGCAATTCAGAGGCGGGCTGCTAGATTTGTTACTGGTAGGTTTGATCATCACGCGAGTGTTACGGAAATGCTTCAAGAACTCGGGTGGGAGTCTCTAGAGGAAAGGAGGCGTTCTTTTCGTGAATCACTACTGAGGAAATTTAGAGAACCAGCATTTGAAGCTGACTGCAGTACAATTTTACTGCCGCCCACTTACATTTCGCGGAAAGACTACAAAGATAAGCAAAGATAAGATAAGAGAGATTAGGGCTCGTACAGAGGCATATAAGCAGTCATTTTTCCCTCGTTTTGTTTGGGAGTGGAACAGGGAGAGAAGATGCTAGTTGTGGTACGAGGTACCCTCCGCCACGCACCGTATGGTGGATTGCGGAGTATGTATCTAGAACAAGATAGCGGAATAAGTGAATAACAGGAAACAGTGAAACAGTGTGTGTTTGGAAGTACAGCTCAACCACCCTGTAGAAGCATGAAAAAGGCGAAATCAACAATAAGTAAGTACACTCAGTTCACATAGATAGCCTGTCCTCATGCAGTGTGCCAATGTATGAGCAGTCATGATTAGTCTGACTGTCACCATCTGATCGACCCTTTATGTTTCTCTCAGCGTTACCCTACAGTGGAACTCATCCGTGTTGCGAACGCACCTGAATGTCGGTTTTCTAGTGCAAAATCAATAGTGTAAAATGAACCTAAATAAAACCGTAAACAGCTGTTAACTGAAGATTTATTCACGAACGACTCTGCTGCGTTACGCCAGGTTGTGGAGACCATGTTCAATGGAAAAATTCCAAAGGAAACCCGTTGTGAATAAATCCTCAGTTAACAGCTATTTGCGATTTTATGCAAGTTTAATTTACCATCCGTTCTAACGGATGTGGCTGCCCATATTATAAAGTTGTATGTAATAAAATTATTAGTATTCGTACAGGCAATTGTAGTTTCAACGCATCTGATCGATTATACTCTCAGAGATTCCTCAGTTCTTAACTAATAGCTTATACGTACTAGCAAATCCTTTGAAAGTGATGGTAGTATTCGATAATTAGCATAGTTAATGCACTCTTTACGTAAATAAAAATTTTATTCTTGCCTCGCAGAGAGCTACGAGCCAAGTCAGCGATATATTTTGCTTCCCACACTGGCCTTCTTTTATTTTTCTTTTATGGAAACGAATCTCATTCCTTTTTTATTATTTTTGCAAAATGCTATTTGATTTGTAATATTTGTGCTATTATCCGAATATATCTTCGAATTTCAAGTAATTCTCATTTTTATTTCTCTATCTTCCTTAAAAAAATTAAAAAAAGCAGGTAGTCGTAATGTAACGAAGAATTCTTTGCGGTATGAGTATTGGAATTACGACTACCTAGAGCGTATTAAGCATTTTTGCTTTCATTTTAGAGATATTTCAGACGCTTACTTCCCATGTATATTTATCCTTGGGATAATAAAAGTCAACTAAGGGTAATTTATTTCAATTACAAGTCTGGAAGCTAATAAATTTTAAGTACTGAAGATTTATGGTTTCTTTTATCTTTAATGTCACTTACAGCCAATTGGTCCACACTAATGAACAGTGAAAAAACCAATAACATACAAAAAATACTCATGTGCCACCACCACTTTGGTCCATACAATTAAACAATTTAAACAAATCTAAAACCCCTTCATGTGTTAACGATACGTGAGCCACTAAAAATCCCTAACTGAAAAGGTCATTCAACATTGTTAAACAGAAGTAATAGTTTTACTGTACAAATGTCTTCAACAATGGTTCCTAAAAAACAAGAGTGGTCTCTCTTTTACTATTTCAGGGTGGATCTTCTGAAACTCATGGCCGAATTTTCTCTCTAAGTACAAGATAAGTTTCCGCTATCCTTTGCTAGGGTCTGTCACCTTAAACATAGTGCAGTTGACACCTTACCCGGGTCGAGGACAAAATTCCAGCTATACACAGCCACAACATAGCAAGAACTCAATTACCTCAGAGTGTGACACCAGGACCTCTAGCAATACTTCAAAGAAGAATACGAGTAACAGTTTGGTATCACAAATTAACAACTCACAATCGCAGCCATTAACAACGTGTTCCTTACTTCCCATAAACATACTACTATTAGCATAAATAAGTGCTCAGGCTGAATAAAAATTAACTCGCTACAGAAGATCTCCTTTTACCGAACGAATCGTTAGATGAACCTTAACTGTTAACCAAGAAAATAGAAACCAATTCCTCGAAAAATTTATCATGGGAGCACGTGCGAAGCGATGAATATCGTCGATAGCGTCTTCCTACTGTGACCTAGCGCACCCAGTAGCTCGCTCCCAACGAAGATCTTTACCAAGACTAGCTTCCTTCAAGACTCTAGCCGAATATTAGTTCGGCTGAAATTGTACTCCCGGTCTGAACCATCCTAAAACTGATTGCAACAATTAATCTGTGCAAATGTATAGAAACACTTTTTTTAACAATGTTAATATTGCTGACTTTGTCGGCTACATTCTCAACGGCCAGCTTTGATGGTGATGGTGGGCTGGAACTTCTCTAGATTGCGTGGTGACATATTATAGCGCGCCACGCAAATCTGGATCACTGGTATCCCGCAGCTCGAAATTCCGACGTCAGCAGCACAAGTATGGCACACATAAAAGAAAACTTTTACAAGCATTTTTCATACGTCCTTTGACATGAAACATACTTCCAAATGCCGAATCAACAAGTGAAGAAGACAAAATTGTGCATTTGTAGCTTGACACAGCATCCCCCCCCCCCCCCCAAACCACACATACACACTCAGCAATGTTGAAATCCCATTCACAATCAACATATGTCCAACACGTTTCAGAAAATAGCACTTTAACCTAACAAAACGATAGTCAACGAATAAAACAGCGAATCGTTGTTGTTAACAGAATACACTCCTGGAAATTGAAATAAGAACACCGTGAATTCATTGTCCCAGGAAGGGGAAACTTTATTGACACATTCCTGGGGTCAGATACATCACATGATCACACTGACAGAACCACAGGCACATAGACACAAGCAACAGAGCATGCACAATGTCGGCACTAGTACAGTGTATATCCACTTTTCGCAGCAATGCAGGCTGCTATTCTCCCATGGAGACGATCGTAGAGATGCTGGATGTAGTCCTGTGGAACGGCTTGCCATGCCATTTCCACCTGGCGCCTCAGTTGGACCAGCGTTCGTGCTGGACGTGCAGACCGCATGAGACGACGCTTCATCCAGTCCCAAACATGCTCAATGGGGGACAGATCCGGAGATCTTGCTGGCCAGGGTAGTTAACTTACACCTTCTAGAGCACGTTGGGTGGCACGGGATACATGCGGACGTGCATTGTCCTGTTGGAACAGCAAGTTCCCTTGCCGGTCTAGGAATGGTAGAACGATGCGTTCGATGACGGTTTGGATGTACCGTGCACAATTCAGTGTCCCCTCGACGATCACCAGTGGTGTACGGCCAGTGTAGGAGATCGCTCCCCACACCATGATGCCGGGTGTTGGCCCTGTGTGCCTAGGTCGTATGCAGTCCTGATTGTGGCGCTCACCTGCACGGCGCCAAACACGCATACGACCATCATTGGCACCAAGGAAGAAGCGACTCTCATCGCTGAAGACGACACGTCTCCATTCGTCCCTCCATTCACGCCTGTCGCGACACCACTGGAGGCGGGCTGCACGATGTTGGGGCGTGAGCGGAAGACGGCCTAACGGTGTGCGGGACCGTAGCCCAGCTTCATGGAGACGGTTTCGAATGGTCCTCGCCGATACCCCAGGAGCAACAGTGTCCCTAATTTGCTGGGAAGTGGCGGTGCGGTCCCCTACGGCACTGCGTAGGATCCTACGGTCTTGGCGTGCATCCGTGCGTCGCTGCGGTCCGGTCCCAGGTCGACGGGCACGTGCACCTTCCGCCGACCACTGGCGACAACATCGATGTACTGTGGAGACCTCACGCCCCACGTGTTGAGCAATTCGGCGGTACGTCCACCCGGCCTCCCGCATGCCCACTATACGCCCTCGCTCAAAGTCCGTCAACTGCACATACGGTTCACGTCCACACTGTCGCGGCATGCTACCAGTGTTAAAGACTGCGATGGAGCTCCGTATGCCACGGCAAACTGGCTGACACTGACGGCGGCGGTGCACAAATGCTGCGCAGCTAGCGCCATTCGACGGCCAACACCGCGGTTCCTGGTGTGTCCGCTGCGCCGTGCGTGTGATCATTGCTTGTACAGCCCTCTCGCAGTGTCCGGAGCAAGTATGGTGGGTGTGACACACCGGTGTTAATGTGTTCTTTTTTCCATTTCCAGGAGTGTATAATACAATGGCAGTAGTCTTGTAATATAGCATTTCAAAAAGGAAAAATGTCCTAACATTCTAGCAAATTATTCAAGATAACATTGGAAAAAACTGTGATTACAAATGACGAACTGTAGTAAAACAATAGTTATACTGCAAACGTCAGTCAGTCATGTGAACATTAGTATGTGATGTTAAGGTAAATATTTTTTTCCTGTTTACATCTTTCTATTAATAATTTTATCAATGCTGATATCGTAATCTGAAATCCGATTATATATTATTATGCAAAAAGGTTGTTTGACAGAAGACAATTGAACCTACTGAAGATGGAAAAATTATTCAGCAACATATTTGGGCATTAAAGCAAGAAGAATTTGTGTTTGCCCAAGGCAAACCCGCATTCCCGTCTTCTATATTAGGAAGCACACGCGGATAAATAGAGTGCTTCAACCACAAGGTGATTAATCGAGCTCTAGAATCGTTCGGGTTGGAACGTATCGCTGTCAGACAAAAATGATGTAACACTCTCATTTCCGCCAGTGTATACACGTTAAAAACACGAATGTTGTAAAAGCTATAAAGTATATGGATAGTGATCATGCAAAACCACAGCAATGTTCTTCCTATACGTAAACTGTTTCGGACGATTACCTTGCCACTGTTAACAGGTGGAGGTCTTCTCCGGTAACGACTACTGAAAATGGAAAGCGTCATCTGGTATTAGTGGAATTGTGAGCCAATGAACTCAGACGTTATTTCATTAAATTTTTCATACTTTTCGAAGACTTCTTAACAACGCCAGTTGTACCCAAAGCTTCAGCAGTTAATTGCATTTAAATACGCTACATAATAAACGAAAAGCAACGATACAACTTGTGACTTATTTGCTGCTATTATTCGAAAAAACCAACATCAATTTTCAGTCAGACATGGCAACGGTTATCTATACCGGCCTTAACAACCATCAATATGTGTCACTGTGATGGGGCCACTTACTGCATGAACGTTCCCATACTACCTTTTTCCTTTTTATTAAAAACATCTTTGTCAGATCGCGTCAGTTTCATTTTCTTCTACCTGTTGTACACCATTCAAACGATGTAAAACTTCACACCTTCAGTTATATTTCTACTACATGTTCGTTAGTTGTATGACTCGTACGTATCGATACTTTGACACACCGAAAATATGGTGAAGGTACCTCTTACACCAAAAAATTCATGTGACATATGGCCAACTCCTGCGTAACTTCATTTCATTGTGACCAGTGTCATCTTTCCACTCTATAAAGCTCTCCTGTGTTACCGAATACACGAAGGAGGCGCCCTTTGCGTATCTAATGAGCTGTCAGCTACCTGAATCTCAATTAAGGTTGAAAACAGAGAAAGAAGAAACAGAAAATATCATGCTTTAATTACATTTTAATAAAAGCGGGCCGGGTCTGACACTCTGCAAACGAAAGAACACAATCCCGCATGAGAACAAAGGTTAGGATATGAAAAGGATGGGCTCTCCGGCAGCGTTCCTAAATCGGTACTGACGTCGTCTGGACGTGTTCGTCACATTTTGCTACGCCACGCTTTCATATTTGCCAGACATAAAAAATGCATTTGAAGTATTAACATTTCATGAGATAGAGAAATGCCAAAGTTACGTTAACATGTAAGGACGAACGCCAAGTTAAAGAGAAATGGAAAATCATTGAAAGGAAAGGCCATTAAGTTTACGTACTATGGTCGTTCAATAAATAAGACCACAAATGTTTTATAGCTGTTAAAATACATAAGGAAATACACTTTGTGTTCTTCCTGTTTGATGTCCCTTCTGCATGTGTGCGAAGTTTCGAACAATACCGACAGATGAAAGAGTAGTATTATCCGTTAAAAACTGGTCACGTACAACACTCGTCACATGCAACCTGCTGGAAATGACGTCTAGGTTCCAGAAAAACAAACTCTGATGAACATCCATATATGTTTGCGTGCAGTGTATCACGCAGTTTACAGGAGTACCATTGGGCGACGAATAAAGATATTTGAAGCGTGAAGAAGTGCAGAAACAGAGCAACGCTATCAACCACGTTCGAGATGTCCTGACACATCTACTGTTCCTTCCATAATGAAACGCACAGACGCCATTATTCGCGCACACCGGTGCATCACAACTCGACAACGGCTCCCCAGCTATCGATGAGCATTGAAAGCGCGTTCCAGTGATTCAGACTCTTATTGTGAAATAATAGATGGGTCCAACGAGAGCTCACATCAAGACTCAAAGCAAAGCCATTTCATCTGAACCACTGGAACAGTTTGAGACCAATGGTGAGCTTTTTCTGTCGCGGATCGTTACAGGTGACGAAATCTTTGAGCCGGAAACTAAAAGGTAGTCACTGGAGTGGCACTATCCGCTATGACCAAGAAAGAAGAAATTCAAAATAGCCCCCTCTGCTGGCAAAATCACTATGACACAAAGGGATCAACAATTAATTCAGAGACAGTATAAAGACTCTGAAGAAATTGGATTACCATTTATTTATCAGGCACAAAAAAAAAAAATGGCTCTGAGCACTATGGGACTCAACATCTTAGGTCATAAGTCCCCTAGAACTTAGAACTACTTAAACCTAACTAACCTAAGGACATCACACACACCCATGCCCGAGGCAGGATTCGAACCTGCGACCGTAGCGGTGCCGCGGTTCCGGACTGCAGCGCCAGGACCGCTAGACCACCGCGGCCGGCTATCAGGCACAGTTCTGTGCTTTATTATCTGTGTAGTGGATAGAGCCGATATTTGTTCACGTCAGGAATTTGCTTTTTGTATCAAGAGCCACTTGTAGCACTTGTAGTAGTTAGTTCCCCCAGTCGAGTGATAGCTGTCCTAGCAGCAGTACCAGCTCGTCAGAGCACTGTGAGTTGACGCAGCTTCTCATTAAAAGTGACTTACTTTACATTTCGTCGGTTTTCTTTAGCTTCAACTCCTATATTTCGTGTTTTTCTGTGTATTTATTAGGCCGTCTTTAGAATGGATAGAAACTATTATTGCTGTGTCAAAAAGGGGGCCAAGTTCGTGACTCTTCGCTCACAGGTCCAGCCGGTGTTGGCTTCGGTCTCGCAGCTTGAGGCTGTTGTAATGTGCCCCCTCCCCCCCACCCTCTACCCCACCCCCCGGCTACTACGCTCACGTATGTTGATCCGTCACCCGTGGACGAGTGGGAGATCATTCCAAAATGTGGGAACCAGTGGAAGACTTTCCGAGGGGTCGATCAGAGGGCTTACCTGGTTCGTCTCACGAACTGATTTCAGACGTCATCTCTGGCTGACAAAGTTCCTGAGCAGGATGGAGTCGCTCGTCCTGTCCTAGAGAGATCCTCTCGGCCTGAAAGGTCTGTCATTCACAGAGAATGGGTTTACTGGCAGTTGGGAGCTCCAGAGTTAGGCTCGTAATGGGACCCCTTAGGGATATTAATGCGAAGGAGGGGAGGAATCCAAATGAGTTCAGCCGTATTTTTTCAAAGTACCTAACCGTATTCAGAAAGGATGGATTAAATACCGCTAGTGGTGGACTGTGTATTGCTGTCAGAAGTGATTTACCTTGTAGTGAAACTGAAGTAGATAGTTCCTACGCATTATACCTGACAACCCGAATAAATTAATAACTGATTCCTTTTATCCACACCACGACTCAGATGATACAGTTGGTGAACAGTTCAAAGAAAACTTGAGCCTCATTTCAAATAGGTATCCCACTCATACAGTTACAGTTGGTACTGACTTTAATCTGCTCTCGGTATATTAGCGAAAATACATGTTAAATTCGGTTGTAGGCATAAAACGTCGTCCGAAAGTCGTACTGAATGCCTTCTCAGAAAATTATTTTGAACAACTATTTCAGAAGCCTAATCGAAGCGTAAATAGCTGCGAAAACATTCTTGACCTCCTAGATTTCCTCCTCCTTCCCAAATAAGGAGCATCATGGCAGACACAGGAATTAGAGATCACAAGGTTATTGTAGGATAACCTTGCAACTGTAACTGTAACTGTAACATCCAAACCCATCAAAAACAAATACAACTATTTAAAAATCAGATAAAAATTCGCTTGATACCGACAGTACATAAGAGGCAGTCTCCACTGATGCTAATCTGACTTCGTAAATATAGAAGGTACTGTACACCCATGCTACACAAAACAGGTTATGAAACGTCCCCTGAGAACAATTTATACACGACTGTGCTTATACTGACACACATTATTTTTTTAGCACAACGCAATCTGACTTTCAAAAATCCCTACAAAAAAATGGCCCTGACTAACATTAACCTATGCGTTTCACAAATCGCTTACCTCACAAAAATCATGGTTACTCGAACTACTGCAATACAGAAAGCGCCACTACTGCCAGCTAAATAAAAGATTCAAACTATGGAAGGCACTAACTACTGATAGGGATAGTTAGCAAATGAAAGATATTAATAGAGAACAAACAATATATTTACCTTAATATCATCATATATATATAGCAGTTCATGACAAATTTCAAAACTCCGCCATCTCTCTCCCCACATCCACCACTGCTGGCGGCTCACCTCCAACTGCGCAACGCTACGCGCTGTTAACAGCCCAGCTGCCCAACACTACAATGGCGAGTATTACAACAATGCAAAGCAGCCACAGACTGCACACAGCACAGCCAGTGATTTTCATACAGAGATGGCGTTACCAATAAAAAACCTAAACAGCCTACTTACATAGCCCCCATGCTCCCCACAAAAAATTTTACAAGTTGTTTCGGGCAGTGGCCAATAATGATTTGATAAATTTTTTCATAATTACAATAACAAAGAAATCAAAGGCACACACTTATTGATACAATGTTGGTCAAAAGCTAAAATTTTCTCACAGTCCATAAAGACAGTCCTGATCATTCATCACAGTAACATTGCAGTGTTTTTCTCAAAGTCTGAGCAGTAAAAGAAAATGCACATGGAAGGAGTGGATTTACATGCAGTCTTGAAGAAGTAGTGTTGTCCTTCCAACAGAAAGACAGTGCTGACTCTTGACATGCTGACAGATAATGGGCCACAACAGAGCAAACCCACAGCAGAGTCATTCGACGTTTTGAAGAATATTGGTAGGTAGGTCATCACAGAGCAGACCCACCGTAGTCCTGGTAGAGAGTATGGTATTGGTGGGCCACCAGAGGTGCAGACCCACTGCAGTCCTTGTAGAAATAATGGTACTGGTGAGTCAGCAAAGGTGTAGACCCACTGTAGTCCTTGTAAAAATAATGGTATTAGTGGGTCATCAAAGATGCAGACCCATTGTAGTCCTTGTAGAGATGGCCAGCAGCCATCTGTTGTGACTGTGCAGGTGCACAATCACCATTGAAGAGTCTTGCGGATAATATAGCAAGTCCATAACCACCACTTGTGCACTCACAAAAAAATTTTTTTGAAATGTCCTTAGAACCAGCAATGCTGTTATCCAGTCCCTTGCTGAATTATTAACACACGTGCAAACACTAACAGCCCCTAATTCTCACATATTGTCCATATAATATGACCAACAGAAACGTGTGCAGTGAAATGGAACTTACAAGTTAATAATATGATGAACTGGTGTCAATTACAATTTGATAACATAAGAATACAATTACAAAGGTACAAAATACATAATTAAAGAACATAACAATACAGATAACATTTGTAGTAATACAGTCTTTACAAAACAATAGAAATAAACATATACATCAGTGTTACAGGAATTATGACATAAGTAAATACATAAAAGATCAGAATAACTTTCAAAACATCAACTGCACACATGAGCATTGGCCAACCATTTTCTTATAGCTTCTCAATGCATTTCTTTCCATTCATCACAACTCGTTCTCTTATATAGCCTACCCCATTTTAAGCTAACTTAAATCTACTGAGCTCAGATGCTAACTAAGGGACGAGGCAATGCAGCAGCACAAAACAATTAACACAAACAGCAATGATAAAAAATACAAATGGTAAAGCAAGCAGCATAAATTAGCAAAGCAAATGCAATATAACAACTAATATAAGGCAATGCGCAGCAAACAAAAAAAATAAATTCGTAGTAAAACTGGCTGAACAGAGTAACACAAATTAAAATTCAGTAGCACTATGTCTGGCAAACAGCAGCAGAAAATGAAGTAACTTATACCTAAACATGACATAGCTCAAGCAGAAAAAATATTACACTAAAAATGGCCATGTTTAATACCTATATCACGTCTTAACACTAGAGTGATGCTTCATGAGAACTTACACTAGCAGATAAGTTACCAAATCCTGTGAAGGGAAATGTCTATTTATGTGCCCTCGTTTTCTTGGAAGTAGATCATAAATTTCTTATTGACTGGATCTGTAGGCATAAAATAACTATATTAGTAAATATATTAAATTTTATTTTAACCAATGCTGCAGTGCAGCTAGAAACTAGATATTAAAGAAAATGAGCAAATATGTACAAAGGACTGCATGAAACATCATTCATTAGCCATATGGCATTTCATAAGGCAGTAAAAATTCTCTCAATTCTCGAGAAAGACGCCTGTCATAATCAGGTGTGCAGGTGTAAGTATCTTTCCAACTAATGAGCGTGTCGTATTTGTGGTGCTTTCTACAAAGGAATGTCAATAGCGAGGATAATCGCCTCCCCCTTTTTTTTTCACCTGTACCTCTGAAAGGGGCACACGCTAATGGCTTTTTTCCAGGCGACTGTCGCCCAGCTGGGTGCCCACGACGCATTACGTGCAGGTGGTCACTTAACCTTCTTACCGAAATATTTACGACACCAGTTTCCGCTACAGTGACAGTCTCATATAAAAAAATTTCACAGGTCAAGAATTTGGGTTACAAATCTGTAGAGACAAAATCCTATAAATATAACAGCGTCCAAAAAATTTTCGCCAGCATTGTGATACATTCACGCATATACACACATTTCATAACTCTTAAAGGACGATTCTTGGTTTCCAACAACCTTTTTCACAAACCAGAGTCCCTAACCACTACTCATTATTCCTTACCTTATTCGTCGACACTTCTTCAATATTTCATCATAACAGATACGTAGCATAATCAAATAACTCGTATAGCATCATCTTACTGATCATAAACATATCGCAACAGCATAATACACATAGTCATCGTAATAATAACATCATAACACCTCAGTCAACTCTCAAAATCGTCGTAGCTTCCTCCAATAATTTCAAAACCTAAAAAAATTCTCTGCTCATGTCAAAAGTGTCATCTGCCCCAAACGCACTTTAAAAATCATAATCCCATACCAAATACATCATTCAAAGCTCTCATGGTATCACAATGGTTCCGGAAAAATATGAGAATTTCACAAAGTACAGACAAAATACAATTTCATAAGTGTGAAGTTACCCAACTGTGTAATTACGTAAACATCTGTCACTGATGTAGTAAAATAAATATTTGTCTCTCTCAGTTAAATGATCAGATAGCTGTGTAATTCTGTGTTAGAGAAATGTGGTACCGATGTGTGAAGTTGTATAAGCAAATACCATATTAGCTAGAGCTCCTTGTGTTTACCACACACATGGTACACAAAGTAAGCGTGTACCCCCCTGAGGATTAATGTAATTATACCCTCAGGTGTTACAGGTTACAGCAATGGAATGAAATGTATCACGGAAAACCCTTGTATCATTGTACTTCAAATATCTTAAAAAATAAATGTTTTAAGTGCTAAATTAATCACTCAAATACGTGTACTGTAGCGCTAAACTGTGCGTCATGTTGTAAGATAATCTCTGTGGAAGTCTCGTAGTTATCGTCCTCCGAAAGCTAAGTTCTGTAGAAGTCAATGTACTTACCTCATGATAAACAAAAGTGAAATGCTTTACGTATAGATATCGTAGTTATTATGCTCATTGGTGTGATGACGAAAGTACTGTACAGTAACGTATTGTTGTGCCACGAAAAAGGCTGTCTCATTGTTGCTATACCACAAAAGATACTATTAAAACATGTTTTACTTTCCAAAATAATGCAGAAAAACTGTGCAGATATAAAACAGAAACACCGCAAAAGCAACACTGCAAATTGTCACTCATTAGTAGCATCGTGATAAAACCGTGTAGTTGTCACATAAACTAACCACTGTGTCGACTGGTATCTCACAGAAAGTACTTTAAATCCAGAATGTATTTTCAAGTAAACCAAAATGTTGCATGTTAACAGTTTCTATGTCTGACAAAGCATACTAGAAATGTGAAGTGAAAAGTTTTATGGCAAAGACTAAGTTATACAGCAGATTATCATTCAATAAACGGTTTTACATGTGAAATGTGGTGTAAACCTTTACTCTTCCTAGTACGCAGACTTTCAACTGAAAAGCAATTGTCATGTTTTACACGTCGGTAAGGAATGCTAAATCTTTTCTCAAGGTTAGCGTCTGTGTTATTTTTCTCTGAGCCAGCCGGCGCAGGTGGCTGCCTGCGGTGCGAGTCATTGTCTGTTCCTTTATTGGCGCGCGTCGTTATTGGGATTAGGAGACCTAGCTTCTACAAATTCACGTTGTCGAAAGTGCCCTGCTCTGTTTGAATCCCGCCAGTTCTGATGAAATTCAGGTCTGTCGTTATGATTATCTCGTCTGTCTTCATGTCGGTAGATTTCATAATTTCTTTCTTGTCGGTCATGTGGTGGAGAATTTCTTCCTGAATCGTAACTGCGCGCTGAACTGTTGCGTCTGAAGTTATTCTGTCTCCCTTGATAATAATTGTTTTAGTTCCCATATTGTCTGTTTCTAAGGTAATCTCTGTCATATTCATTACTACGAAAATGCGATCTTTCTCTGTAACTATTGTTACTCTGCCAGTGGTTGTCATATGGGCGGTGTCTGTTTTGTTCACGATTTGCGTTGTAAGAATAGCTTTGTCGTGTCCAGTTATTATTTCTGTCGTCACGGAATTGTGACGGATGTGATCTGTAGTTGTTGTGCTCCTGTTTTCGCGTTCCCCGATTGTCAGTGTCAATTTCCAGTTCTTTTAACAGTCCCTGAAAAGCTTCAATGTCGCCTTTGCAACGTCCTGCCAAAATAATATGTCGTAAATGTTCAGGTAATTTGATTAAGCAAATGCGGATGAGTTCTGAGGGGCTGTATGGGTTTGACAGGTACTGATTCTTGTGCAACATGTCTTCAAAATATTTCACAAGACTGGAAAATTCAGATTGTTCGAACTGTTTCATCATTATGATGCTATGTTTTACGCAGTCTTGTGTAGTTTGAGAC
The DNA here is from genome assembly GCF_023898315.1 of Schistocerca nitens. Lineage (NCBI taxonomy): Eukaryota > Metazoa > Arthropoda > Insecta > Orthoptera > Acrididae > Schistocerca > Schistocerca nitens. Next base: position 485,142,773 of record NC_064614.1, on the reverse strand, counting down.
CAATATGCTGAGAGGAAGGCATGGTAAAATTCTCCTTCACTGTGGCAATCGTGAATGACCGATCGTATTCTTACAGCTGGTTCATTCTCTAAGTAGCCACACATAAATTCTAATCTGTGTTCTAACGACCAGTTGGGAGGAAAACAATGAGAGAATTGATGGAGCCATGCTTGTGGATGAATGTCGTTGCCAGAATTCTTAAATGTTTTGAATTTACATGTAGTAATGAACAGCTTATAGTCAAAATCATCATGTCGGCGAGTCGCATATCGGTCATTGTTAGGTCGTGTCGGCCGTTCCATCTCAAAATTCGGTGCACATTGCCAATTTATTTCATAACTTCTGAAATTCCTTGTGTTATTATTTTGCGGCTTTTCCGTATTTCTAAGCCCTCTTCCCGTGTTGGAGCGCGAGTGTCCTCTGAAATACGTAATTCTTGTATTACCTGTATCAGCTGATCTTGTACTTCCCGGATTTCTCTTTGGTGTTGCGTATTAATTTGATTCAGATTGTGTTTCAGTTTCCTAATTTGTTCGCTCTCTTCTGTATCATTAAAGACTACCGGTTTTGTGTCATTCAGATTATCATCTACCTTCGCAGATAAATTATTTAGCTGATCCGAAAGTTCAACTACTTTCTCTGGTAATGAACTAATTTCCTCCATGTGTCTTTCTGAACCAATTTTCAGAGTATCTACTGTGTCCTTTAAGTTTTCTTGAGTTTTTGCAAGTTGCATAACCGAATCGGTAGATGCAACTGAGTCAATTTTAGCTTGCAGGGTCTCATGATTTTGATGAACAATAGTTTGCAGTTCTTTTATGGCTGCTTCGTGATTCTGTAATGCATTTTCATGCCGCGAAAAAATAGGTTGAAAATGCTCACAAATTTGTGTTTTTACGTCATTACAGACTTTTTGACATTTCGATTCAATGTTATGTAACTCAGTAGTTAAATCTTCACGTGTTTGTTCAAGCGTGGTGTCTAACTTTTGAAGATTTTGTTCCATTGTGTCTAACTTTTTAAGATTTTGTTCCACTGTGTCTAACTTTTTGAGATTTTGTTCCACTGTGTCTAACTGTTGCTGTGTTTGTCTCTGGTGTTGTTCCATTGTGTCTAACTGTTGCTGTGTTTGTCTCTGGTGTTGTTCCATTGTGTCTAACTTTTCAAGCTTTTGTCCCATTTGTTGCATTAATTGTAATAACAATGCACTGGAGTCTGAAACATGTTCCTCAGTGCTTTTCGGCAGTGAATTTGCACCGGCAACATTCACATTTTGACAAACGGAAAATGTGTCTTGACTCATTTGAAAAAACGGTGAGGACGCAAAACCTGAATATACAGTATTTGCAAAATTGTGTCCTGTCATTTCGGATTCCTGAGGCGAGCTGTTGCCGAGCGATCGATTGATAATGCTTCCCTGTTCACTACCTCGTTCACTGTCTATGCCATTGTTTGCAGCCCGCTCCATTTCCCTATGCACAGTTACCAAATTACTACTTTGAACGTCTGTTAATTCATTACACAGTGGTGCTGGCAAGCTACGCTCGTCGTCACTATTATTTCTCAGTTTACTTTGGAGCCTAGTGTTACGTTTTACACAAGCCATTATTGTCACAATATTTCACACGATAACACAGAAAATCACAATTTGAAGAGCAAAAATAAGAGAACACATTAACATAGCACTGAAAATAATATGTAGTTAATTGCAAGCACAGCTGCGAAATACTTGGTGCAAATCTACATGCATGCCACAACTGTTTTACTGTACAACAATGAAAGGCTGCAACTATAAAGGAGATTCTCTCTACAATTACGCGCTAGCAATAAACAATAGCTACACTAATTACACAAACTACAAGAAAAAATCAGAAGATTCTCTCTACAATTACGCGCTAGCAATAAACAATAGCTACACTAATTACACAAACTACAAGAAAAAAATCTGAAGATTCCAGTGAGGTATCCTGGCAGGGTCGCCATATGAAACGTCCCCTGAGAACAATTTATACACGACTGTGCTTATACTGACACACAATATTTTTTTAGCGCAACGCAATCTGACTTTCAAAAATCCCTACAAAAAAAATGGCCCTGACTAACATTAACCTATGCGTTTCACAAATCGCTTACCTCACAAAAATCTTGGTTACTCGAACTACTGCAATACAGAAAGCGCCACTACTGCCAGCTAAATAAAAGATTCAAACTATGGAAGGCACTAACTACTGATAGGGATAGTTAGCAAATGAAAGATATTAATAGAGAACAAACAATGTATTTACCTTAATATCATCATATATATATATATAGCAGTTCATGACAAATTTCAAAACTCCGCCATCTCTCTCCCCACATCCACCACTGCTGGTGGCTCACCTCCAACTGCGCAACGCTACGCGCTGTTAACAGCCCAGCTGCCCAACACTACAATGGCGAGTATTACAACAATGCAAAGCAGCCACAGACTGCACACAGCACAGCCAGTGATTTTCATATAGAGGTGGCGTTACCAATAAAAAAACCTAAACAGCCTACTTACAAGGTCAGGACACTGTTGCAGAAGCAACGAAAAAAGCATACCTTATTTAAAAGCACGCAACATTCCCAAGGTTGGCTAAGTCTTCCAGAAGATCGAAAATTAGTGCGAACTTCAATGTGAGATGCATTTAATAGTTTACACAATGAAACTCTGTTTCAAAATCTGGCAGAAAACCCAAAGAGATTCTAGTCGTGTGTAAAGTACATCAGTGGCAGGACGCAATCACTATCTTCGCTGCATGGTAATGATGACGATGTTATTGGTGACAGCGCCATTAAAACAGAGTTACTAAACTCGATTTTCCGAAATTCCTTCACAAAAGAAGACGAAGTAAATTGTCCATAATTTGATTCAAAAACAACTGCCAACATGAGTAACTTAAAAGTAGATATCCTCAGTGTAGTGAAACAGCTTAAAACGCTTAAGGAAGGCAATGCTTTCGGTCCACACTGTATACCAGTTAGGTTTCTTCCAGAGTATGCTGATAAAATAGCTCCATACTTAGCAATCATATACAACCGCTCACACGTAGAAGGATCCGTACCATAACTCTGGAAAGTTGCACAAGTGACACCAATAGCCAAGAAGGGAATTAGGAGTAATCCACTGACTTACAGACCCATATCACAACGTCGATTTGCAGTAGGATTTTGGAATATATACTGCGCTCCAACATTACATGGTCAACACGGATTCAGAAAATACTGCTTTTGTGAAACACAAAACACAAGTAGCTCCTTATCCTCACGAAGTAATGAGTGCTATCGGCAGGGGACGTCCGTTCTTTTAGATTTCCAGAGGTATTTGACACCGGTCCTCACGAGCGACTTCTAATTAAATTGTGTGCCTATGCAGTACCGTTGCAGTTGTGTGACTGGATTCGTGATTTCCTGTCAGAAAAGTCTCAGTCCGTAATGTTGTTGTTGTGGTCTTCAGTCCTGAGACTGGTTTGATGCAGCTCTCCATGCTACTCTATCCTGTGCAAGCTTCTTCATCTCCCAGTACCTACTGCAACCTACATCCTTCTGAATCTGCTTAGTGTATTCATCTCTTGGTCTCCCCCTACGATTTTTACCCTCCACGCTGCCCTCCAATACTAAATTGGTGATCCCTTGATGCCTCAGAACATGTCCTACCAACCGATCCCTTCTTCTGGTCAAGTTGTGCCACAAACTCCTCTTCTCCCCAATCCTATTCAGTACCTCCTCATTAGTTATGTGATCTACCCATCTAATCTTCAGCATTCTTCTGTAGCACCACATTTCGAAAGCTTCTATTCTCTTCTTGTCCAAACTATTTACCGTCCATGTTTCACTTCCATACATGGCTACACTCCATACAAATACTTTCAGAAATGACTTCCTGACACTTAAATCTATACTCGATATTAACAAATTTCTCTTCTTCAGAAGCGCTTTCCTTGCCATTGCCAGTCTACATTTTATATCCTCTCTACTTCGACCATCATCAGTTATTTTGCTCCCCAAATAGCAAAACTCCTTTACTACTTTAAGTGTCTCATTTCCTAATCTAATACCCTCAACATCACCCGACTTAATTCGACTACATTCCATTATCCTCGTTTTGCTTTCGTTGATGTTCATCTTATATCCTCCCTTCAAGACACCATCCATTCCGTTCAACTGCGCTTCCAAGTCCTTTGCTGTCTCTGACAGAATTACTATGTCATCGGCGAACCTCAAAGTTTTTATTTCTTCTCCATGGATTTTAATACCTACTCCGAATTTTTCTTTTGTTTCCTTTACTGCTTGCTCAATATACAGATTGAATAACATCGGGGAGAGGCTACAACCCTGTCTTACTCCCTTCCCAACCACTGCTTCCCTTTCATGTCCCTCGACTCTTATAACTGCCATCTGGTTTCTGTACAAATTGTAAATAGCCTTTCGCTCCCTGTATTTTAGCCCTGCCACCTTTAGAATTTGAAAGAGAGTATTCCAGTCAACATTGTCAAAAGCTTTCTCTAAGTCTACAAATGCTAGAAACGTAGGTTTGCCTTTCCTTAATCTTTCTTCTAAGATAAGTCGTAAGGTCAGTATTGCCTCACGTGTTCCAGTATTTCTACGGAATCCAAACTGATCTTCCCCGAGGTCGGCTTCTACTAGTTTTTCCATTCGTCTGTAAAGAATTCGAGTTCGTATTTTGCAGCTGTGGCTTGATTCAAAAACAACTGCCAACATGAGTAACTTAAAAGTAGATATCCTCAGTGTAGTGAAACAGCTTAAAACACTTAAGGAAGGCAATGCTTTCGGTCCACACTGTATACCAGTTAGGTTTCTTCCAGAGTATGCTGATAAAATAGCTCCATACTTAGCAATCATACTTAGCAATCATCCGTAATAACTGATGGAAAGTCATTGAGAAAAACAAAAATAATATCTGCCGTTCCCCAAGGAACTGTTATAGTCCCTCTGTTGTTCCTATCCTACATAACTGATTAGGAGACAATCTGAGCAGTCCTCTTGGCCTGTTTGCATATGATGCTGTTATCCATCGTCATGTAAAATCATCAGATGATCAAAACGAATTGCAAAATGATTTAGACAGTCTGTATGGTGGCACTTGGCAACTGATTCTAAATCATGAAATGTGTGAAGTCATCCACATGAGCACTAAAAAGAATCCGTTAAATTTCAGTTACATCATAAATCACACAAATCTGTAGGCTGTATACTCAACTGGATACTTAGGGGTTACAATTACGAATAACAACTTAAATAGGAACAATCACATAGATAATGTCGGGCGGAAGGCGAATCAAAGACTGCGATTTATTGGCAGAACACTCAGAAAATGTGACATTTCTACTGGAGCGACTGATTATACTACGCTTATCCGCTCTATTCTGGAGTATTGCTTTGTGGTGTCGGATCCGCATCAAATAGGATTGATTGAGGACATCGAAAAATTTCGAGCAAGTGAGCTCGTTTTTTACTACCGCGAAGTAGAGGAGAGAGTGCAATGGATTTGGTACACGAGTTGGGGTGGCAGTCATTAAAACAAAGGTATTTTTCGCTGCTGCAAGATGATGTCATTAATTTTCGATCACAAACTTTCCCTCAGAATGCGAAAATATTTTGCTGGTGCTCACCTACAAAGGAAGAAATGCAAATCATAATAAGAAAAAGAGGTATCAGCGCTGGCACGGAAAGATTTAAGTGTTCGTTCTTCCTGTACGCTGTTCGAGAGTGATTCGATGAGCCCTCTGCCAGGCACCTAATTGTGAACTGCAGAGTACTCATGTAGATGTAGGTATACGAGAAATCTTGCTCCAACTAGACAATGGACGCAAATATCCAAGTGTCAGAATCAAAAAGTACATCGCCAAATTGGACCGGACATCACTGCCTCATCCAACCTAGAACCTATACCACGCGCTGTCGAACTTCGATCTGTTTGGACCACTGAAATATACGCTAAGTGAGACACGTTTTGAAGGCGATGAGAGCGTAGTTCATGCAGTGAAAACATGGCTCCGAGCACAGTGCAAGAGCTTTTAAGAACAGGGAATATGTGCTCTTGCTGCTGGACATTGCCGACGTAAGGCCAGAGAACGTGTTGTTGGCTATGTATAAAAACAGTATATGTAAAAAAAAATGTTGACTGATATTCTCCCTAAATTCTTGCTCTTAAGGGTAAATATTTACCGAGAAGAACAGAAACTGTGGGGAATTCCATATGGAGGACACGTGTGTTATGATGAAGTTCGTAAGCTGTTTACAGTGTCATTTCAACCTTGAATACTGAAACAATGCTTTGATTTAGCCTTTTTTTATAATTTGTAATTAGAGAATACCTTAAAAACTATCGAATTTATAGATTGCAGCGTATCGTGACTGGTAACATAACGCACAACAGAAAGAGTAAATGTGTAATCAGTGACTGCTTCATAGCACTTTTTATACAAGTATTTGCCGTTTGTTACTATAACTTTTGTTATTACTTCCGCAGCTAAAGGAAATTTCCTCACATTGCATTGTTTTCCGTGTACATCGTTAACTTGAAGCAAGTATCGCATTACTTGCGCCCATTCTCTGTCTACAGACGAGTTAACTGAGTAAAATTTCTATTTCCATTTTCTTAAATCGCGTTTGGCAAGGCCTTTGATGGAACCGTAACATTATTATTGAGGAAATTGCTTTCCTGCAGTTGTAGAAGCTCCTGGAGCTGGGATCCACGAATATTGCATTTTGTGAACCGGAGACCATTATATTTAATACAATGGATAACAATAATTTCCCAGAGACGTACAACAACACATTTTAGAATTGTCTTCCTGAATTTAAAGAAGATTGGCTCTGAATAGCCAGAGACTATGATACTTAAAGTTACATTGCAAGGGTCAGAGAAATCAAACTAAGCAGCTACTGAGATATATTGTTCCACCGATGAAATATAGAATCTTGTACATTATTTTATAGTGATGGACGATGCTTGTAATCACCAGGAGAGAATTTGCAGTGACAAAGCGGCGATTCATAAACTAGAATAAAAACATGCGCATCACAATGCCGTCATCACAATTCAGTTATGGCCATATTGACTAAATCACCGCATATGAACGAAGGTGTCGTTGGCCCTAGCAGTGTCGTGTTAGGATCTCTCTGTGCTCTTAACAAGAGATTACGATTGTAAATGACCTCGTCCATGCTGGAACCGCTATTGATTTTTCTGAAACAACTATTCTTTAGAGAGGTTGCAGCGATGAGAATAGCAGGAAGGGGACTGCTTTTCCCTTGGCATCGTAAGAGAATTTTCGCGACGAAACTTTCTAAGAAATTAAAGTTCCGTCTGAATAGATGCTCTAGAATTCTGCCTCCTGTCAGCATTCCACTTTTTAAACGACTGGACTCACATTCTAGAGGACGACGGTTCAAACTCGCGTCCGGCGATCCAGATTTAGGTATTCTGCGATTTTCGGAAATTGCTCCAGGCAAATGTCACGATGCTTCCTTTGAAAGGGCACGCACAATTCCTTGCCTATCCATGAAACACACTGAGCTTGTGCTCCGACTCTAATGACCTCAGTGTCGACTGGACGTCTTTCCTTGTTAAATGATCTACCTAACTACACTTCATGTACGGACTCAAAGTTTTATTTGGTGTGTACCGCAATCCTACATTTTGTAAGACAATGGTCCGCTATCTTGTGCTCGTTCAAACACACAGCATTGTCCATCAGGAAATTTCACTGTACCGCTCAGAGCGGAAGGTTCATTGTAGTTTCTGTGATACATCGGACGAGCTGACTTAACTGTAAGTTGAAGAAAGACAGCTCAACTTGAAGCTCATTATTTGTGCAAATCTAGTGTTCGGCTGCAACACCCATCCCGTCACACAGTTTAGTCTAAAAATCAAACACAGAAAACATGAATTGTACACATTTTACTTGAATCTTACGTTAAAAACTAAATTTTCGGTTAATAATCTTTCACTTCAGTCGCTCTTACTAGCAGAAAGGATTTGGCAATTTAACGGCTAAAACAGGATAACGTGTGCAGTTTAGTAAATTTCATAAGACATGGTAGACATCAAAAGCTCTGTTGTAGTGTCCAAAATGTAATTACAACTAATAAAGCAAACCGGACAATCAGATTTCCATCAGTTGTTATGCTCTAACGATTTGTCCACGCGTTAACTTCACTGTCTATGCACCGTTAGTACCGTGCAAGCGCGGCGAATTGCTTGACGGGATTATTTATAAATCTTAACTGTCAGTTGTTTGAATAATTAACAGTTACGTACGACGTCAGAGGACAGAACGGCATAGGAGGGTTGGTGTGAGCCTGGGGAACAAAATCTGAGCCTTTGCTTTCTGACAACGTAACAACTATAATGTACAGAAACTACCCCCATATGTAAATACTGACCAGCAGATTTTTAGAACTAATTATAAATGAATTAAGCATCTCTTGCAGTACGTTATTGACACAAGATTATTGCGTTTCTACAAGAAATGTGTTTTATTGTTCGACAGTTCGCGTGAGTTTCACTGTGGTATATCTGCTTCCGCTGCCAAACAAATAAGATCATCTGACGGGCAGGGCACTATGTAGTAATTCTGAGGTGAAGTATTAATAATGATCTGTAACTTATAGAATCATTCGTGGTTAACACCTTCGTGAATAGTGACAGATAAAGAACAGCTAGCGCAAAGTTTTGTTGTCTGTCCAAGGCATTTAGTCTCTAGAAGTAGAAAGGGGTCCATTCGCATCTTTCAAATAAGCATTACAATTATATTAGTTTCAGGACTGTTACGTTTGCACCCGGGAGACTGATAGCAGTTTTTCTTCATAATTAAGCGAGGAAATAGGCCGTCTTTGGAAAGAAGTGGTGGACCCTACCAAACGAACCGAACGAACAATTAATACAAGTGTCTCATCACTCGATCATTATATTTTTCTTACGCACATCTAACAAAATTTATTGCATAAAATATTCACCGACACGTGCGTTATACAACAGCGGCGCAGTGAGCAGAAAATTAAAAACACCCCTATTGTGTGATTGTGACAAGTTAAAAGAAGTATTTGTTTGAAGTAACGCTTGACGTAAAGTCTTTCGCTATAGATTAAACCTGTTGATTATAACTGTCACGCCCAACAAACTGCCCTTGCTTCCTAATACACACATAAAAAAAAGTTTTGCATCACCGCAGTTCCCAGAACTTCTGAAGATAGACGTTGACTGTGGATAGTGTATCACAGACACAGTCCCTTTTTACTGTTCAGAGATGACACTAAACACGCCCAAAAATGTAAACAACCGTGTATGAGCAGCGCCTTTTAGACGGAGGGGGTCCGAGAGCTGATCAAGTCATTCCACCAGGAAGGAGGTACACGGCTCGTGTTGTCTGTAGTTGACCCACGCCTAGAGGGTCTATACCACGGTTCGATCGCGTCCGCATTGTTACTTTGTGCCAGGAAGGGCTCCGAACTGAAACAAAGCGTTGTTGTTCGGACATGAAGGAGATACAGAGAGACAAGAACTGTCGATATGCGTCGCTCAGCCTGCCCAAGGGCTACTACTGCAGTGGATGACCGCTACCTACGGATTATGGTTCGGAGGAACCCTGACAGCAACGCTACCGTGTTGAATAATGCTTTTCGTGCAACCACAGGATGTCGTGTTACGACTCAAACTGTGCGCAATAGGCTGCATAATGCGCAACTTCACTGCCGACACCATGCAGCGCGTACAGATGGGCTCAGCAACATGCCGAATGGACCGCTCAGGATTGGCATCATGTCCTCTTCGCCTATGAGTGTCGCATATGCCTTCAACCAGATAATCGTCGGAGACGTGTTTGGAGGCAACCCGGTCAGGCTGAACGCCTTAGAAACACTGTCCTGAGAGTGCAGCAAGGTGGAGGCTCCCTGCTGTTTTCGGGTGGATTTATGTGGGGCCGACGTACGCCGCTGGTGGTCATGGAAGGCATCGTAACGGTTGCACGATACGTGAATGCCATCCTCCGACGTATAGTGCAACTAATCGACAGCATATTGGCGAGGCATTCGTCTTCATGGACGACAATTCTCGCCCCAATCGTGCACATATTGTGAATGACTTCCTTCAGGATAACGTCATCGCTCGACTAGAGTACCAGCATGTTCTCCAGACATGAGCCCCTTGGAACATGCCTGTGATAGATTGAAAATGGTTGTTTATGGACGACGTGACCCACCAGCCTCTCAGAGGGATCTGCGCCGAATCGACGTTATAGAGTGGGACAACCTGTACCAACAGTGCTTTGATGAACTTGTGAATAGTATTTCAGGACGAATATAGGCATGCGTCAATGCAAGAGGACGTGCTACTGGGTATTAGAGTTACCGATGTGTGCATCAATCTGGACCACTACCTCTGAAGGTCTCGCTGTATGGTGGTACAACATCCAATGTGTGGTTTTCATGAGCAATAAAAAGGGCGGAAATGATTCTTATGTTGCACCGAGCTGATGCAAATCTCTTTTTGATGTGTGTATGATTTTGCTCCGGTGGTGAAATCGGTAGCTCTCTTTAATGCCGTGCTGTTCAACACGGAAATAAATTTCCCAGCGCATACTAATAATTGCTGCGTGTGGCGCAATGATCCAGTGCAAGTCTTTGTACTGAACGGCACTTCGGTGATTTTCGTGTCACTAATCCATCCCAGTTACCCATCAATGGAAAGGAAACCTGTAGCTTACCATGGGACCCGAACCGTGTCGTTCCTTGCGATTCCTCACATCTCTGAGAGACGGAAGCCAGATTAAAGGCAAACCGAGAATTTCCGTGACCTAACTGGGATTCTATCACGCGACGTCTTGGCATTCAGATTTGCACTTTACCACCATACTACCAGACCCAACAGTGTCTGTTTACCGGATAGGAACATTAGGGTCGAAGATTCCAATGGTGCTATTTGATCGTAGTAGTCTATGTGCGAACACCATATTTCACTCTGTTTCTCGTTCCTTTATTTCCCACAATCGCGCATAAAATCACAAACACAGCACCACACTGCAAAAGCTCTAAATGCTCATTAATTAACCGAAAAATGAAAATAGTGCTAAGTGGAGTACAGAATTACGACAAATATGAGTTATTTGCTTTCTGAGTCACTAAGTGGGGAAAAGCTCTCTTTAATTACAGTAAAACACTCCGACATTTCTGTCGCATGTCACTGCGCCAGGACATCAAATTTTACGGCCACTATTCTGCTGTTACATTTGTGGGCACTGGGAGTGTGTGCTGGAAGAGAAAGTTTCAAATCTGGTGATGGTTCAAGTGGATCTATGGTCTCCTTTGTTGACAGGGGGCAATCGATAAGTCTCATCACGTCAACCGCACCTCCTTCGGCATGGGTCAACCTAGGAATAAGTCAGGTTACAGCCCGTACCAAGGCTGTTGCGTGCAAGCGACTGGCGGTGGATGCCATGTGCACCTTGCCACCCCTGGAGATAAACCGAGTATGACAGATTTGCTTTCTGCGCTGACATGAAAGGTCCGGAAATCTCGGTACCAGTCGGCTAGTACAGGAGCTTTCTCTCCGCTTTCGCTTCAAAAAGTTGTTTTATGAGACTGCGTCGTGCAGCCTAGTGCAAGGCGCAGACAGGTCGAGCAGTCAAAGTAAAACTGTTTCAGTCCGGTGCAAAAATCGTGACACTAAAATGTACGTCGCGTATGCACAGAGTGGGAAGCTTGCTGCGTGTTCCCTGATTTCTCGTAAATTTTGGGACATTTCTCGTACACCACCTTGGCGATAGCATAGAGTCGTCCCATCCACCTTGCATATTCAGAAGGCTGGACAAGAGGAAGGATTTTTTTGGGCATTCGCTGACACTGCGTCTGAGGAGAAGCAGTCGGTGCTGGAGGAGCTGGCAGCTGGTGGCTGTCTGGTGCTGACTGGCGCCATCTTCTGACTGTGAGAAGATTTAAACTGCTGCAATCCGTGGTAACGCGATCCATAATCTGAGCAGTCCATTTCTTATATGTTTGTGTGCAGACTTAATTCTAATTTGTATTCAGTTTCTTTAATCTTGTTCCAGCTAGCTGCACAGATTAGGCTGTCTTCGCGCTTTGGTCTCCTTTCATAATGCTAGCGTCAGTTTTTGTTAACCGGTTTCGAAGTTCAGTTAATCTTATTTCTTTCATAACTTTTGATTGGCTTAAGAGAAAAAAATTCCCTTAAAGGGTGATGCTTTTGTTTAACCATTGTGGAATTTAGGAGTAACCCAATTCAGTTAAAGGAAAATAAGCTTTTGTTTAACCTTAATCGGATTTAAATCTAAATAAAGTTCTGTTAACAGCAGATTTAACTCCTATTACAACACTCATAACTTTTCTACAGCTTTCGTGATTATGCGATCCGAAGATGTATAAATATAATCTTGAATACTATCAAATTGTGATTTGCTGTTTCGGCGTTGTCCTTTGCATACAGGGAAAAGATTAGACGATAGGATGCTGATGTTTCAATGCTGCAGAAGCAAGAAGATAGAGCTCACAGTCTCCACGACTTATTTTTCAAGACGGCTCCTCGCCTGCCCCCTCTTCAGCAGATCAGGGTACTTGCTAGTCAGTAACTGTGCCGGAGTATGCGTTCAGAGCGACTTTAAGTGGAACGATCACATGGAACTAATAGCAAGAAAAGCAGACGCCACACTGAGATTCATAGGAAGAATCCTTGAGAAACATGTTCCACCCACGATGGAGGTAGCTCACAGAGAGCCTGAAACCTGTACCAGATAGAACTTATGGAGGAAATACAGAATATCCAAAGAAGAGCAGCGAGTTTCACCACATCATCTTTTAGTAGACGTGAAAGCTTCAGAGAGATTCTCATCCAGCGACAGGCGCTACAAGAGACGCGTAATGCATCAAGGTGTGATTTACTGGTCAAATTGCGGGAGCGATAACGGTACAAGTGTCAACCAATATATTCCCTCCTACTACGTGTATCTCTCGAGAAGGCCATGATTCAAGTTCAGCAAAATAATTTTTATTGATTTAAATAGTGAAAATTACATGAATTATTTATTTTTTGATGCTTAGCACAACGCGTTTCGAGAATTTGTTCTCATTTTCAAGCTCATTTCTGCAATTGTTTACACGAATATGTTTGATGACGCATGTGTGATTTTCTGACTCTCTTGCGTCTTTTTGAAATTAGACTGCAATCGGAAAATAGGACAAAAATGAATCTTTGAGTGTTTTGAACGCTAATGTGGAAATTGTATTTTTCTTAGTCTGCCGGCCGGTGTGGCTGAGCGGTTCTAGGCGCTTCAGTCTGGAACCGCGTGACCGCTACGGTCGCAGGTTCGAATCCTGCCTCGGGCATGGATGTGTGTGATGTCCTTAGTTTAGTTAGGTTTAAGTAGTTCTAAGTTATAGGGGACTGATGATCCCAGATGTTAGGTCCCATAGTGCTTAGAGCCATTTTTTTCTTCGTCTGCTTACAGGCATTGTGCTTACTGCATTACACAGGTTATAGCACACACGCGAATCACTTAAACTGCTTGTTTACATAACATGTTACAAAGACATTACAGCTTCACAAAGGGCTTGTACACAGTTAGAGCTGTTACCGTGTTACTGGAGTTCATTATGTGTATATATAAGGTTGTAGGTTACAAAACGTATTTTTACCACTATTGAATACTAAATTATCGATTACTTTTTCCCTTATGACTTAATGTGCATATTTATGAATATTGTTACAGTTACCATGTGCAGGAGAAACATTTGAAGAAATTACTGTATAGTTCGTCATTGAGAATTTGTTCTCTTTGCTTTTCGTGGTGAACAAAAATTTCAGGCTCCTCTATTAAATCCATTGCATGAGATGTTGTATTTTTACAGTGAAAATGTAATGTTTTATTTAAACTATATAAATTTTAGAAATGTTAACGGAGTTTAACCGCTAATATAAAAAGTTGTAGTGGTGGAGTATCTGAAGATATTGTTCTGCGTTTTCGAATGGGTGTCCAATGTTTTTTAAGTGTACTGCTATTGATGGTTTGTATATTGGTTATGTGTGTAACGGTTGATGTTTCCAATGTCTCTAATTTGAAAATTCCTGCCGGTTTGTCCTACGTAGGAGCTTGAGCAAGTTTTACATGTTATTCTGCACAATATTTTTATTGTTTACGATGTGGACTAGTTCCTGTTATAGTTTGTTGTTTGTGTAGAAAGCTACTTTCACTTACGTGACCAATTTGAGAAATATGACCTATTTTTTGAGAAATGTTACTTACGTAAGGTATGCTAGCCATACGTTTGACTGTATTATTGGTTCCTTCTAAAGGGCTAGGAATTTCTTTCTATCTGATTGAGCTGGGGATGTCATTGGCCACTTTAGTTTGCTTAATGATGACGAATTCTTTCTCCCTGTACATTTTATTCATTAGAATTTTGTTTGCTCTATCTTTTGTATACAGCTTTCTTGTGTGATGATGTGGCAGGGATTGTGTTGCTGGAGGTAGTCTTTTTTCCGTACGTCTCTAAATTGTGCCTGTCGTTTTTGTTTTCCATCCACAAATCTAGAAGATTAATGCTATCGTTTCTTTTTTGTTTGTTTTGGTATTCAGCAGTGAAATTTATTTTTTTGTATACATTATTAAACAAATTTATGATGTTACTGGTGTCTTTGGTGTCACCTTCTTACTAAAAGTAAATTGTCATCTACGTATCTTCTGTAATATACTATGTTTTTAAGCAGGGATCCTGGACAAACTGGCAGGAATTTTCAAATAAGTTACAATGAACATATCACACAGAACCAATTTACAAAGTCAGCACAGCAATTCACTTACCCATTCGAAAAAACAGAAGATCTTAAGATACTCAACCACTTCCAGTATCTCATACAATGGATTTAAATGGCTTGAAATGTTTGTACACCACAAAAAGCGAGGAGTAAATATTCTCAATGAAAAACTAGACAGTGAATTTCCTCAAACTTTTCTCCCGCAAATGATAACTGGAACAGTTTTCATAAATACGTACACTCGACAGCAAAAAAAGTGGGTCACACCTGAATTCCAACGTGTAGCCTGCACCTGAATGTATGCAACCAACATAGCATATCTGTGTTGCCAATCGTCGCAACCGTCCACAGTACAGTCATTGTAAGATACACAATGGGTACCGATAGAGACTACTAGAGAACACCAGTCTTTATGACAGTCCATCCAGATGTAAAGTAACACCACGACAGTATAGAAGAGATCAGACAGTCCTTAATGTTTGTAGACTAAACTTAATTACAATAAGTGACATTTCAAACGTTATGGAACAACTAATTTTGTCACATAAATCGTTCAGTAATCCTTAGGCACAATTAAATATTTGAGACAGTATGTGGATTTATAAAGTTGTATGGCAATTGGAAACAAGTTCTTTGCTGTCTAAAAGGCTTACCCAACACATGCTGAACGTCGTTCAACGGGGAGTGGTTTCGCATCAACTTTATGTAATACTACGAAGTTAAAAGAAAACCTGATTAATGGCGGCAAGGACTCTACCGAAATCCCAACATTAACAGCGAATCACAAGTAATATCATTGTTCACATTACTCATCATCAGTTACTTGTGCACAAAGTTGTACTTTAAATGACATGACCAATGTCTTCGTTCTGGATCCGGATGCAAACCCAGAACGTAAAGCCATTGTTAACCAAGCAAAGCTTTGTGCCTTATGGAGACTCGATCACTAGGCAGAAAGAGACGTCAATATTTGCACAAGTATCAGTTATCAATTGTGAACTTGAACGTAAATGACGATAATGTTTGTACGAAACCAGGAACCCTAATATGACAGTTATCTTCTTGGTAATTAACCTCGAAAGACGCTGTATATTGTTGCATTGACAAGGAACAAAGGATGCACATGTTTAAAATTGAAATGCCATCATGTAATACTGTGACAAGTATACGAACCCAGCACGTAATCGGATTGTTGAATAAGTACGTAAAATCAGAATGTGGATAACAGTTTGTCACCAGTAGTAAGTTGGAACCTTAAATGAGGACTGAAATTGTATTGCCTTATCGGGATTCGAACTCGGCGCCTAACCAGGAACAGACGAGAAATGTCCAATGTTGGTTCACCATTAGCGAGATGTGGGCACGTTTAACTAGAAATAAGGCGACGTAAACGTCTATGCTGACAGAGTCGAACGCCGCACACATAGTTATGAAGACACGTTAATAATCAAATTCTTATTCAGTAGTAGCTAGGAGAAGATGTTTAGTTGCAAACTTTAAAGCCTTTCTCGTCCCTAGAAACGTGTTGCCTAGTATCTGTTATATCATGGTGTTAGTTTACAAGTGTGTTGACTGCCGTAAAGAGCAATGTTCTCTAGTAGTCGTGTATCATTGATATGTAAATGAAGTGCCTCGGCAGAAAGTAATTCCCGTCGTGCAGCACGTATTGTTTCAGAGACACTGAGTACATGTTGTAAGCGCACAAAACGTGTATTATATACTACGTATATACTATTATTTGGAGAAGCTGCAGCCAAACCTGTTTACTTTTACATTCCGTTTAGTTGTCATGGTTGAATACACGTTTTCTTAAGGCTACATCTAATGCAGAGCGCTTACAAGAACGAACAGTTTCCTGCGTCATGCTAATATTTTGTGGTAGCTATGTTTAAAATGAATGTAGTTTTGAACGTATTGTTCGTCAAATATTTGAATGAATCGTCAACTATAGGTGTGTCTGCACATGTTATAGCATAATAGCTGTAGCTGCTTTAGTTTATACTACAGACTTGGGTAGGTTAGGTGTAACTTTTGATCCTTCAAGGGGTTATCGTGGCCTTGCGGCCCGGGTCTGTACTAGCCGCGGCTCGCGAGCTACGGGCCAGCCAGGCTGGCCGAGGCGAGACGGAAGTGAGCGAGCTGGCGGTGGCGTTGGTGGGCCAACAGCCCGGGACGAGCCAGCACGGCTGCGCCGCATGCCTCTGCCTCTGCCGCTCCGTTTGACGTAAATATTTACCTCCTCTCCTGGCATCAGTATCAGAGCGGCAAGCAGAAATACACATCAGGCTGTCTGCCGTAATGGCTCACTGGGAGAGGTCTATTCGAGATAGAGTCGTCGCTCTCACTGAAGAAGGAGGATGTTCCATCAGAGAAGCTGGCAGACGGTATGGCGTACCACATACCACTGCAACGAGATGGTGGAGGATCTGCCTTAAGAGAGGCACCACCAACAGGGCTCCTGGTTCAGGCAGGAAGAGAGTGAGCTCACAGCAGGAAGACAGGGACCTAGTGTCTCGGAGCAGAGAAAATCCCTTTCTGAACACAAAGCAGTTGCAGCGGGAGACCAACTTCCCCGGCTCCAGTGACACGATTCGCCGAAGGCTGAGGGACGCTGGCCTGCTTGCACGACGATCCGCCGTGAAACATGAGCTCAGCGAAAACAACGTTTTATACTGGCTAGTATTTGCGGTGCTCCATCTGAGGGCGTCGTGGTACAACATCATTTTCACTGATGAGAAGGTGTTTTCCACCAGTAACGATGGTCCACGAATCGTTTACAGGCCGCAAGGGACTCGCCATCGACGCGAGTATGTAACCACGACGAGAAGAAGTGGCCGGCTATCTGTTACCTGCGGGGGTTGGATTTCTGCGAGATTGGCGGGAATTCTTCACAGGATAGAAGGAACTCTGGACAGCGTACAGTATGCCCACATATTGGAAAATGTGATTCTTCCGTCAGTGCAAATGCTGTACGCAGAATTGCAAGAGGACCTTTCTCCCATTCACAAGTCTGCATTTGATCAGCAGCGGCTCTCCACTATTGCGTCAACGTCATGGACTGGCCGCCACGGGCGGCTGAAATGAACGCCATGGAAAACATGTTGGCTGAGGTCGCCAGAACATTGACAGAGAACTGGCCACGAAACCATCCAGCTACTGCGGACGCTCTTTGGGACTGCCTCCTGGAAGCCTGGGAGGAAGTTGCTTCTTCAGGCTGTTACGTCCGACGGCATATACATTCTATGCCAAGACGCATGATAGAAGTACCAAATAATGAAGGATTCTGGATAAAATATTAGATTCCTTAAAATGTTTTGTTATGTCTTCTTTTTCGTCATTTTTCCTCATTGGGAGCTAGTGGAAGATCGCGTGGCAACAGAAAAGATACAATATGGGTAGGTTTTCCTTTGAGTTGCCTTTTTAATTCAAGTGGGTTTCTTTTGAATATACATTTTGTTAAATATTCCATTTTGATTTCATTTATACCCTGTCTAGATACTTACAAACTAATCAGCGTAGATGGACTGTCACAGTAGTTTTTGTTATTTCAAATACATCTCTCTCTTCCCCTCCATCCATGAATACACCCTCCGTCCTCCACACAATACGCAAACGATTTCATATTATGTTTACTCGTTTTTAATATCTCCTCCATTCTCTCTCACAATCTCTCTGACAGTATCGCCGCAAGTGCACTTCTGTTCCATTCCTCCAAAACTTTATAAACAAATCTAGCGGTTTCCGTTGACGCTACATTTCTCTTTTAATTGCTGCTGTCTTTACTCTCTGTCATTCCTCTCAACACCTATGAAACCGTATTCTTTGATCTCCCCTTCCTACAACCCATTCTTCGTTCTGAGAACAGTCCTTCCTCATCTCTCGGTCCTTAGATAAAACGAACTGTGGCACACATCTAAGTAAGCAATACTTTGCAAGCATTTCACCCTTATATTTTGCACTTCTGCACTTCTATCCATTCCCAGACCCCACCCTCCTTCCTGTTACCCGTCGCTTGGCATCTGCATCTACATCTAAATGAATACTCTGCAATTCATAATTACGTGCTTGGCGGGGGGTTCTGTAGTCTGGTGGATTAATCTTCTATTGATGTGTAAAACGTGTAGGTTCACATCTCACTTCAGGCGTAGATTTTTAACACACACAAGTAACTCTCCTTCATCCCTAGTAACGCCAAGTGCAGAACGCCAGTAAGCTCCGTAGTTCAATATCAGCAGTAAAGATAACATCCCTTCGCTGCCGACTGGAGCAGAGCGCCATTCGTTTGAGCTGTGACAGATGGAGAAACCCCGGAAGGCAGAGACTCTGTCACCAGCAAGCCGTCGTAAACTAGAAAACGTATTTCATTTAATGAACCAATGGCCATGTAAGTTCACAAGGCTCTTACTTCATTTGAAACTGATACGTTGAAAATTGTAGTGCTGGACTGGGATTCGAATTCGATTTCACTGTGTTCCCCAAGTTTGCAAACTCTTCTATGCCTCCTCGAAAGGCACCTATCTGGTTTCGAATCCTGATCAACACAAAATATTCAATATTTCATTTCAAGCCCTAGCATGTGCACTCCGAACTACTAGTGAAAAATAGTTACATTTTCAACGTCTCTTCATGCGTTGTCAGCTGCAACGTGTTCGTTTGAACTCATAGCCACATGATGAGCGTTTTATCACATTACAAGATCAAACGTTTCCTTAAATCTTTTCTAGTTCAATCATTCCTCTCCTCCCTACTGGCGAAAACGGATTTGGGTTTGACGTTGTGTTCGTTGTGATCACCAACGACGATACGTTGTGGATTAAACTTCTAGCTAGCAGAGTATTTTGCATCACATCATTGAAAGTACAAACATGCCACTCCTAGCATTAATGGACAAGAATTTGATAGTTAAAGTGTCTTCATGACCACGTGTGCGGGGTTTGAATTCCATTCAGCTCAGAACTTTCGTCGCCTGATGTCTAGCTAAACGTACGCACATCTCGCTACTGGTGAACCAACAATAGCTATTTATCGTCTGTTCCTGGCTAGAAAAAGACGGCGCTAGATGCTGGGTTCGAATCTCAGTCAGGCAAAACAATTCTATCGTCATTTAAGGTTCCAACATCTCGCTATTGGTGAAAACATTTGATATTTAGCTTCTGATTTTACGTAATTCGTTACTTGTGAATGACACCACATTAAGCGTAGTTGGGGGTAGTTCCCAGGAAGGTAACTGGTATGACAGGATTCCCAATTCAGTACAAACATTTTCGTCATTTATTTTCAGGATCTGAATTGATAACTAATACTAGTGCAAACGTCTATACTTCACGTCTCTTTATGCCTAGTGATCGGGTCTCAATAAGGCACAAACAAAGCTTAGATTAGTTAGCAATGGCTATAGGTGCTGGGTTTGAATCCAGGTCCAGAACGACGACGTTTGTCATGTCATTTAAAGTTCAAATTTGTGTACACGTAGCTGTTAATATGTTACGAGAACAATGATATTACTGGTGATTCGCTGTTAATGTTGAGATTTCCGTAGAGTCCTTGTTGCCGTTAATCGAGTTTTTTTACTGGTTCGTCCAATATCCAGTTTCCAGAGCCAGTCGCCGTTGAGCGAAGTTCAGCACGTGGATGGAAAACCTTTTCGAGAGCGAACAACTTTTTTCCAATTGCCGTACAGCTTTTTAACTCCATATATTGTCTCATGTATTTAATTTTGACTAAGGATTACTGTACGATTTATGTAAAATAATCAGTTTTCTCAGAACTTTTTGAATGTCACTTGTCGTAATTAAGGTTAGTTTACGAGTGTTATGGGATGTCTCATCGCTAAGAACGTGTTTTCTAATATGTTTTGTACGACGATATTAGTTGACGCTTAGACTGACTGCCATACAGACAGACCTTTGGTCTCAAGTAATCTCTTGCGGTACCCATTGTGTGTAGTCCAACGACTGTACCCCATAGGGTTTTGGTGATTAGAGGACCTGCAACACAACTACGTTATGTTGGTTGTATTCGCCAGTGACCCACTTTTGTTGCTGTCAAGTGTACATTTCGTCAGCAGAAAAAACGTAATCGATAATTTAGTAGTCAGTAGTGGTAAAAACACTTTTTATAACTTACGATCTTCTACACATAATGAAATCCAGAAACACTGTAACCACTCTGTGTAAAAACTCTTTGTGAAACCATAGTATCGTAATATTTTTGTAGCATGTTATGTAAACAAAAGGTGTAAGTGATGATACGCGCGTGTATGATGTTCTGTATAATGGAGGAGGTACAGTACCTGTGTGTAGGGCAAACAAAAATACCATTTTCATCATTAGCATTAAAAACACTCAAGGATTCATTTTGTCCGATTTTCCGATTGCAGCCTAACTTCAAAATGACGCAAAATAGTAAGAAAATCACACAGGCAAACATCACCAAACATAGTCCATCGAATTTCGGGCACGGAGCCGCGCAAATATAATTTCTTCCAATGACATTTCGGCCGCCATATGAGGATGACCAGACGATACGCGGCCGAAATATCAGTGGAAGAAATTTTATCTGGGCTGCTGCATGGACTGATTATTACGCCGCGAAAAGTTGAAAATGCACATCACCATACAGATTTTAAAAAAATAGAAATGCATTTGAAAATGAGAATAAATTCTCGAAACGCCTTGTGCTAAGTATCAAAACATAAGTAACTGGCGAAGGTTTCATTACTTAAATCATGAATGACACCGTTGCAAGCTTTCCTCATTTAAAAAGATGGACGAAATTAAATAATTGTTCTTCCTGTGAACCATTGACAATGGATCAGGAATGGGGGACAGGTGACCGTGGTACGCGAATCAGGATCCGCCACACACCTTAAGGTGGCTTTCGGAGTATGGACGTAGATGTAGACAAAGGAATCTGGGTGGCCAGAAGAGGAAATGGATAAGAGTACAGCGCCGTAACCACTGCGTCAAAGATATCAGAAAGAAATGCCGGCTGACCCTTACTCAGTATTTCAGTGTGAACCACGATCACCAATGAAAATGGTTCAGAACGCTCCAGTTCGAAGTAATGAGGCAGACTTCCTACATTACAGTTACTTTTACACCAGCGTTGCTCGTGCGGCGACGTCTCTCAACGTATGTGCCGCCAGTTGCCGCTTCGAAGCGGCTACTGCCAGTCTGCGGGTCTTGTCGCCACTCGACCGTGACGTGACAGTGACTGGGAGTGGGCAGCTGCAGAGCCGGCCGGAGATGGATGGCCCGTGGCGGCCGCTGTCTGCAGAAACCGCCGCACACAGCTGCCACGCCGGCCGCCAGTCTGACCGCAGAGTACAGCAGCGATGCAAGAATGCCTCTCCTGATATAGCTACACTTTAGATAAAAAGTTATGGTTCGTGGTTCCCTCTCACGATTTCGGTGGGAGCAGGATCATCTCAGGGAATAGCGACCCTGCTCTGTACGAGCACTTGCTCTTCCTCGTCTCCATATCCTGTGTGGAACATATCCTTAAACACTCATACATCCAAATCTCAGCTAGTTCCTATATAACTCCTATATAACTCCTATACAACTCCTATACAACTCCTACATAGTTCCTACATAACTCCTACGTAGTTCCTACATAACTCCTACATAGTTCCTACATAATTCCTATATAGTTCCTACATAACTCCTACATAGTTCCTACATAACTCCTACATAGTTCCTACATAACTCCTACATAGTTCCTACATAACTCCTACATAGTTCCTACATAACTCCTACATAGTTCCTACATAACTCCCATATAGTTCCTACGTAACTCCCATATAGTTCCTACATAACTCCCATATAGTTCCTACATAACTCCCATACAGTTCCTACATAACTCCCATATAGTTCCTACATAACAACCATATAGTTCCTACATAACTCCCATATAGTTCCTACATAACAACCATATAGTTCCTACATAACTCCTATATAACTCCTATATAACTCCTATATAACTCCTATATAGCTCCTATATAGTTCCTATATAACTCCTATATAGTTCCTATATAACTCCTATATAGTTCCTATATAACTCTGCACCTCTTCTCAACCCAAAATAGACCAGTGTGAGAAAATTTGGTCCATACCTTCCGTAAATGAAAACATCGAACCATGCAAATAGAGCTGAAGGCTCAGAATCACTCACTGAAATGTCAGTCTGCTCATGGATTTCGGGGAGGGACAAAAATTCGACTAGACAAATTGAACAAAAAATAAGCAAAAAGGAAATAGCGACAACTAGAAGAAAAATTTCTATGTTCTAGCGAATAATATTCGCACCACTAAACTGAAGAACATCTCACCTATCTGAAACACCAATTGCAGAATATCAAATGACACGAACTCGGCAACAGTGACACGAGGGTAAAATGCGAATTGACTACTATCCTCAAGTCCAGACGTCTGTTCCATAATAGGTCACACGTAAATTCCCATATTGGCGCAGTAGTACTGTTCGTCGTCAACACGGTATCGTTAAGACGATATCAATTTCAAACAGAGTGGGCCGGCCGGAGTGGCCGAGCGGTTAAAGGCGCTACAGCCTGGAACCGCACGACCGCTACGGTCGCAGGTTCGAATCCTGCCTCGGGCTTGGATGTGTGTGATGTCCTTAGGTTAGTTAGGTTTAAGTAGTTCTAAGTTCTAGGGAACTTATGACCACAGCAGTTGAGTCCCATAGTGCTCAGAGCCATTTGAACCATTTCAAACAGAGTGATCTACATGATACTTGACTTGGATGCCAATGTTAGTCTCCAAAACATTTGCACCTATGTACCTATTTCCGTCGCAAACGATACGGAGCTATAACTGTACTATGAGGATCTGAGAACAGTACAAAATTCAGAACACAACACTATTTCCTTAATACTTGGTGATTTTATACTGATGTGACAGAAGTATTGGGACAGCGATATGCACGTATACAGATGGCAGTAGTATCTCATACACAAGGCATAAAATGGCAGTGCATTTGCGGAGCTGTCATTCGTACTGGGGTGATTCATGTCGAAAAAAGTTTTCGGCGTGATTATGGCCACATAAAGGGAATTAAAAGTCGCTGAACGAGAGATGGTAGTTGGAGCTAGACGGGTAGAACATTCCATTTTTGAAATCGTTAGGCAATTCAATATTCCGTGATACACAGTATCGAGAGTGTGCAGAGAATGCCAAATTTCAGGCATTACCTCTCACCACGGGAAACACAGTGGCCGGCGGTCTCCACTTGACGACCGAGAGCAGCATCGTTTACGTACAGTTGTCAATGCTAACAGACAACCTCCACTGCGTGAAATAACAATGTGGTACGTACGGCGAATGTGTCCGCCTGGACGGTGCGGTAAAATTTGGCGCTAATGGGGCAACCGCAGCAGACGACCGACGCGATTGCATTTGGTAGCAGCACGACAGCGCCTGCAACGCCTCTCGTGGGGTCGTAACTATATCGGTTGGACCCTATACGACTGGAAAACCATGGCCTGGTCAGATGAGTCCCGACATCAGTTGATAAAAGCGATGTTGGGGTTCGAGTTTGGCTCAGACCCCACGAAGCAATGGACCCAAGCTGTCAACAAGACGCTCCATGCGAGCTGGTGGTGGCTGCATAATGGTGCAGTCTGCGATTACATGGATAGGGTTGGGTCCTGTGGTCTAACTGAACTGATCTTTGAGAGGAAATGGTTACGTTTCACTACTTGGGGACCATTTGCAGCAAGCAAAGACGGAAGTTTAATGGATGACAGTGCGCCAGTCACCGGGTCCCAGTTGTTCGCAACTGGTTAGAAGAACATTCTGGGAAATTCTAGGGAATGGTTTGGCCAACCAGATCGCCCGACATAAATCTCTTTGAATATTTATGGGACATAATTTAGAGGTCAGTTGGTCAGTTTGAGCACAAAACCGTTCACCGGCAACGCTTTCGTAGTTATGGGCGGCTACAGAGGCATCATGGTTCAATATTTCTGCAGGTGACTTCCGGTGACTTGTTTGGACCACGCCATGTCGAGTTGCTGCACTACGCTGTGCGAAAGGCGGTACGACGCGACATTAGGAAGTATCCTATGAGTGCTGTAATACCTGGATAAGAGCGAAGTCCTAGATGAGACTACTTACTTTGCAAATTGGAGTTGGAACACAAAACCAGAGGGGACAAAGTATGATGAATTTTCTTAACAGAGAATGTTTATACTACACGAAGATATTCAGCAAGAAAAATCAGAAAATGTCTACATGGAGAAGCTTTGAAGGCACTTTTACGACGAGATAGATTAAATCCTCAAATCTAACTAACAAAAGTTCTCAGACCTAGTATTCATAGCTAGCTTTAATATATGTAACGGCCACAGGGTAGTTACAGCCAGGATCTTTGTTAATACTGCACTCAGAAGAAAATGTGTAATCGAAAGGGAGATCCTATCTACAATAAATAAGCTGAAGAAAAAAGAAGAGAGTTCAGCCAATCAATAGACAAGAAACTACCGACAAAATAGTTTGGAGGAATGGAACTGAACAAACTGTCGACAGAAATTACCGGCAGTATTCGAACAGCACTGAAAAAACCAGTCCATTCCAAAAACGGAAAAATCCGAAATTCACCATCGAAAGAGAACAATTTATAGAACAAGCGATAAACACTGACAGAGACGCATCCAAATACCGAGACATGAACAAAAACGTAAAGAAGGCATTCAGGATAGAGACCAATCGAGGGGACCATCAAAAGCAATTTGAACACTTGAATCCTTCGTTTCAGTCAGTCAAAAGGCATGTTGATCATCTACGAAATTCGGAACGGCCAAAGAGAAGTTGTAACAGAAAGAGGCAAAATTATAAAAAGTGTCCAAGACTCAGTTGGAATCTCTGTAGACTATCACTGACAAGTTATATCCAGCTTGATGAATCACGAACGTCTGTTATGAATTTGGGGTCGGAAGAAATGGAACCTATTGGTAAATGTGAAATGGAAACAGTTCTGTAATAGCTCAATAACTGTAAGGTTCCAGGAGGAGATTAGATCACGAGCGAGATGCTCAAAATTGGAGGAGAGACATATGGAGAAGCAAAGTCTGCTAAATAAATATCTCGAGGATGGGAAGATTTCAGCCATCGAAAAATGTAGAAGTCATTCTCCTCCTCACAAAGAAAGTGACAACTGAAACATCGAGAATTAAAGACCTATTGGTCTTTTATTTGTCTTTTACAAGACGATAACAAAAATCATTACGATTTAACTTCTACCAGCCAGTCGCACAGTCGGGATTCAGAAACGTCTTCAGTATAGTTGACCACATCCAAGCAGTACGTGCACTAACAGGGTAAAGTATGGAGTATAACACCCTAGAGGGCGATGAACAAAACCCTCGCTGACTACAGAGGTACCAACTTAATCCGGTACATTTACAAGTATGCCACTCTACGTATTATAATAAAATAAGGTTTGATCACTGGAAGGGGCTTCAAACAAGGAGACACAATATCACCTAAGTTTGTCACCTCGGCCCTGGAGAACGTGATCAAGTGTCTATCCTGGGGCCATAAATGTATTAACATATATGGAAAACATCTCAATGATCTTCACTCTGCAAAAGATATCGTCTTCTTTAATAATGACACACACGATGTGACAACAGTCATCCAAGAGCTCAAAGATGCTCTCCAAACTGCATATCTCAAAACCAACCTTCAAAGATGAAAGCTTTGAGTCCTGTCAATATTAGGTATCCATCCAAACAATGCTCTGGAAGTAGTAAACGAATATATTTATCTGTGACATAAAATCCAACTTGGAAAAGATAATCATACAGCAGAGACCATCCGACGGTTTGACCTCAGCCGGATGGGATGTGGGAAATTTGGTTACATTCTCCGCAAATCGATCACCCCTATAAATTTAAGCAACATATGGGTTTGAAACAAACAGCGCAAATCGACTCCGGGTCTGTTAAAGGGCAGTAGAGAGCGCTATTCGTAGACGTAGAAACAGGATCAAGAACAAAGAGATAAGGAAAATAACGGGCATCGTTAAGGTCGTCAAGCGGATAGGAAAACTGAAGTGGCGTTAGGCAGGACAAATGACTAGGAACAGCTTCAGCTGGGACAAAACACTGATGCAGTGACGTCCGTCAGTCAAAGAACTGTAGTCTTTGGCACTGCGTAATCTAACCACACATCTATGCCATACGTAGAAGTATGCACATTTATCAGTGGCTCTGGTAAATTTATGATACGGCGAACATCTCCTTGATACGGTATAGTCATACAGCCAGTACCTGTTTTCTGTGCCTGTTTCTGCCCCCTGATCTTGAGTATGTATCATACCCCGTCAGCTCAAAAGGTTTCGAGATTGGATTATAAAAAGTAGAGAAAGGTTAAGGTGGTGGTTTTAACCCCGCAAGTGTTCTACATATTCTCCCCCACTCCCTTTTGAGTATAATGTTCAGAACATTCATACAATCATGCTAAACTGCTAGAGAAGTCTTTTTAGGAATGTTGTCCAAGTCACACGTCACATTAGCTTGAATGTTGGTTATTCCCTCAAAGTGTTGACCCTTCGTGTGGATTTCTGCCCATTATTTTGCGGGTGATTCGTAGCAATAACACTGAGTGTCCAGAAAAGAACTGTCCGCGTTTTGCATTTCAGTCAAGTCGTGGTAGGCGTCCACACGTCGTTGTTTTTGTTCGGGAGTCAAGGTGTGCGGACAAATTTTACACGTATTGTTCTTGAAAAGATTCTCAAGAATGTCTTTCTCACTTGATTTGGAGATGTTGTTCAGTTGTAGTTTGGAACACAACAATGTTGACACACTACGGCTGCACGTGCGCTACCTAACACTGCGTGCTCACGACTGACTGATCGACTGCATATCTGTTATTTACAGTTGTCAGTTCAAACTAACACCGTAGTTAGTGCGCTTATACCCCAGGAATAAAACATTTTGGCCAGAAGGTGTAGCTTTTTGTTTCCTTACTGCATTAAATGCAGTGTCAACATTTCAAAAGAGACTGAAGTAAGTAAATTTGGTTGAATAAATTTGGTTGAACCTCTTACATCTCAGGACTTGTTAATGAGTCATAATGTAATTTTGTTCGAAAATGAGAGACTAAAAGTAGCAGATGAGTTTTGCTATTTGGGCAGCAAAGTCACAAACGATGAAACGGACCATGATCGAGGTGGAGAGGATATAAAATGCAGGCGTGATAACAGCAAGTAAAGCACTTCTGAAAAAGAGACATCTGTTAACATCGAATAAAAATTTGAGTGTTAGAAAGTATTTTCTGAACGTATTTATCTGGAGTGTCGCCTTGTGCGGAATTGAAACGTGACCTATAAACAGTTCAGACAAGAAGAACATAGAAACTTTTGAAATGTGGGGCTACAGTTAAAAATGCTGAAGATCAGATGAGTAGATAGTATATCTAATGGGGAGGTACAGTCTGTTAAGTAAGAGCGTGATCGGCTTAAACTAGGCTCGTCCAAACTGTGCCCCTGGGGCGCCAGCGCCCGCGATCGCCCTCGGCCAGCGCCCCGGGCGAATTCGTGTGTTGTCGCAGTGGGCGAGCCGCGTCTCTTAGCTGACCGTGGGGACCGCCAGACCGCCCGCCGCGCCTCTCGACCTTATACCATTATAAGACACAACCACGGGTTTGGATATTTTTCCAGCCGTGGAAAACGTGTTACAGTCAATGGGTTTAAAATGGGAACGCCTGACCAGTGTAACAACGGATGGAGTCCCTGCGCTACGAGGAATACGCACTGGATTCCTGGCTTACGTTAGGTCAAAAATGGCTGAAGTCGGCTGTTCTTTATTCGCAGCAGTCCATTGTCTGATATACCAGGAGGCACTTTGTGCGAACATTGTCAACATGAAAAATGTTATGGACACAGTTCTTCGAACGGTTAATTATCTTCGATCGCATGGACTCACACATCTTCAATTTAAAGAATTTCTGGCTGATATCGAAGCGTAATACACGGACATCCCCTACCACGCCGAAGTAAGATGGCTGAGCAGAGGAATGGTGCTTCATGGGTTTTGCTCCTTGAGGGGTGAAATAAATACCTTTTTCAAATGAAAGGACGTCCAGAAGAATTACTTTGTGATCCTAAGGCCGGCCGGGGTGACCGAGCGGTTCTAGACGCTACAGTCTGGAACCGCGCGACCGCTACGGTGGCAGGTTCGAATCTTGTCTCGGGCATGGATGTGTGTTATGTCCTTATGTTAGTTAGGTTTAAGTAGTTGTAAGTTCTAGGGGACTGATGACCTCAGCAGTTAAGTCCCATAGTGCTCAGAGCCATTTGAACCATTTTTGTGATCCTAAGTGGGTGGCGAATTTGGCTTTTATAGTGACCTTACTGGTCATTTAAATATTTTGAACATTTCACTCCAACGCGAAAATCACTCTGTTGCTGATTTAGTGCAGACGATTCACGCATTTAAAAAAAAACTTATTTTGTGGGGAAAACAGTTGCGCAAGAAGAATTGTGGACACTTTCCTGCACTAGACAGTGTTACAGAAGATGTAGATTTTTCAGATTATGTTCAAATCATTTTCGAATTACAAGAACAGTTTGAAAACAGATTTTTGGAGGTAAGTGAGCTTCAACCGGCCTTATATATATTTAATCGCCAGTTTTCCCTTCGGGCAGAGGACGTCTCACAAGTGCTTCAACTAGAGCTGATGACTTTTACAGATGTCTTCTTTTGCACAAGCACGCGGCCAAATTTCTCTCAGTGCTACGTATATTTGTGAGCGCCTTTTCTCTCTTTTAAAGCTTGCTAAAACTAAGAACCGTTCATTACTTGGCGATAAAAATTTGACTAATTCTTTGAGGTTAGCAGTCTCACGGAATATTGTACCAAACCTAGACAAAATCGTTTCCTCGAAAAAGAAAAATGTGTAAAATGTTAATTGTCTTCTTTAACAATGTTGACTGTAAGAATTAAAGAGCTTTATAACCTTTATTCTATTTTTAATAAGTTTTCAAACTTGATCAGTTAAAATTTTTACGTACAAAACAGCAAACTATGGATCCGATTTCTAAACTCTGAAAAGAGATACAAAAAGCTGTAGCACGAAGTATAACAAAAATTATTTACTTGCAACTATTAACTGTAAGAATGAGACACTATATCCCTTACTTAAAACTATTTCTAAAATAGAATATTTTGTTTACGTTGGATCTGACCGCGGGACAGTCCAGCGCAGAGCAGTGCTGTGCGGTCTCACTCGCTCCGCAGCTCTCTCTCTCTCTCTCTCTCTCTCTCTCGCTCCTATGGCGACACTAGCGACACACGGTCGCGGACGGGGCGCTGAACTACACTGCCTTGCGCCCGCGCGGCGCAATTCTTGGATGAGCCTGGCTTAAACAGTAGAAAAATGTATATGACAACAAACTAAAACATATACATACATTGTATACGAACAAGCGAAAAATAAGATTACAAATAATAATAATACATGCAGTCAACCGCAGAGTCGATAATTGTTCGGTATCTACGAGCTATGTTCGATACCAAGTTTTCCGCGTATTCATGTGGAAGAAACCTCCAATTGCGTCGAATTTGCGTTGACAGCCATTTGAGAGTGAAGAGCATTTCTTTCCTTGCAAACTTCTTTTTGATGTAATACCATACATTTTCAGTAAGATTAGCTTCAGACGACTTTGAGGGCCAAACCAGTACCTGCACAGCTTTCTCCTTTTACCAGTCGCTGCAAAGTCTGCTGCGGTGATTTGGCTCGTTGTCCTCCTGCTGTATCTAGTCTTTATTTTTGTCGGTGTCATAAATCTGTAACATCCCCTGTGAATTTAAATTGTCGATAGACACGTGTAAATTTCCAAAATCCAATTTTTTAAAGACCCCCAAATATACTTCGTGGAGGATGCATGAAGCACAAAAGTTCCCTCTATTGGGATGTGAAAGAACGAAGACGGTATATTTTACCATCTGTGTGTAATGCGGACCACGCTCTTACTTAACAGACTGTGGAGAATCGAACTAGGGAGAAAAGAAATTTATGGAACAACTAGACCACAGCAGAAGGGAATATTCGTCAGGTAGTCATCGTAAGACAGCCATGAATGACGAATTTGGAACTGGAGTGTGCCGCGCAGGATTAGCCGAGAGGGCTAAGGCGCTGCAGCCATGGACTGTGCGGATGGTTCCGGCGGAGGTTCGAGTCCTCCCTCGGGCATGGGTGTATGTATTTGTCCTTAGGATAATTTAGGTTAAGTAGTGTGTAAGCTTAGGAACTAATGACCTTAGCAGTTAAGTCCCATAAGATTTCACACACATTTGAACATTTGAACTGGAGTGTTGTGTAGAGTGGACGTAGACCTAGGCACGTGTACAGTAAACAGGCTCAAACAGGTGCAGGTTGCAGTGACTATGCAGGTATGGAGAGACTTTCGCAGGACAGAGTAGCTTGCTCGTCTGAGTGATACCTATATTACTACTGAAGACCGCAGCAGCATCTGCTGCTGCTACCTCTGCAGCATTAGCTACGTAAGTCTTGCGAAAATATCTTCACATCAGTGACAAAGCCTTTAGTACGCAGTACCAAAACGTGCAACACAAACACTGACCTCGCTTCTTGTATGCACCTATTTAAATACATGTAGTAATGTTAATCCGCGGCCTGATGTAGGTCTTTAACTTGAACGCACTTCGGTTATACAATGGTCCTTAATCTATTCCATAGATCCTACCGGAAAAGACAACTTAAAAGTTTAACATGCAAAGGGAACCGTGTGATGTACATATGCGTGAAGTACTACAATGTGGTTGTCGTTGCTGCGGGAAAAGCTCAGCATAGGGCCATTGTATTTAGTGAACCCACACACGAGGTGTGTGTCCGTCAATTCTTCATCAGCAGTGTATCCACACAGCAGCTTATCATTGTTAATCTACATCTATCACTGCCGAGAAACATGCGCCACTGAGCCGAACAATAGTGAATGCAAGCCTGAGGACAAAGAGTAAGCTGGGAATTGCTGTTGTCAATAGCAAGTACACCGTGATGACAAAAGTCGTGGGATAGCGATATGCACGTACATAGATGGCGGTATCGCGTACACAACGTATAAAAGGGCAGTGCATTGGCGGAGCTGTCATTTGTGCTGAGGTGACTCATGTGAAAAGGTTTCCAACATGATTATTTCTGCACGACAGGAATCAACAGACTTTGAATACGGAATGGTAGTTGGAGCTAGGAGCATGGGACATGCCGTATAGGAAGCACGGAATTCGATTTTCAGAGATGCACAGTATCAAGAGTGTGCCGAGAATAAATAACTTCAGGCATTAACTCTCACCTCGGAAGACGCAGTGGCCGGAGGCCTTCATTTAACGACCGAGAGCAGAAGCATTTGCATAGAGCTAGGCGGCCGCTGGTGGCCGAGCAGTTCCAGGCGCTTCAGTCTGGAACCGTGCGACCGTTACGGTCGCAGGTTCGAATCCTGCCTCGGGCATGGATGTGTGTGATGTCCTTAGTTAGGTTTAAGTAGTTCTAAGTTATAAGGGACATGACCTGAGATGTTAAGTCCCGTAGTGCTCAGAGCCATTTGAACCATTTTTTGCATAGAGCTACCACTACTAGCAAACAAGTAAAACTGCGTGAAATAACCGCAGAAATCAAGTGAGATGTGCGACAAACGTATCCGTTGGGAGAGTTCGGCCAAATTTGTCCTTAAAGGGCTATGGCAGTAGACGACCGACGTGAGTACCTAACAGCACGGCACTGGCTGCAGTGCCTCTCCTGGGATCGTGATCATATCAGTTAGACTCTACAAGACCGGAAAACCGTGGTCTGGAGAGATGAGACGCGATTTCAGTTGGTAAGAGCTGATAGCAGGGTTCGAATCATAGACCCAAGTTGTGCACAAGGCACTGTGCAAGCTGGTGGCAGCTCCATAATGTGTTGTCTGTGTTTGCATGGACTGGACTCGGTCGTCTGCTCCAACTGAACCGATCATTGACTGGGAGACCATTTGCAGCCATTCGTGGACTTCATGTTCCCGAACGATGACTGAATTTCTATGGATGACAGTGCGCCATTTCACTGGGCCACAATTTTTCGCCATTGGTTTGAATAACATTCTGACAGTTCGAGTGAATGATTCGGCTACCTAGATCATCCCATATGAATCCCATCGAACTTTTATAGGAAACAATAGAGTGGTCAGTTCCAACACAAACTCTCTCACAGGCAACACTTTCGCAATTATGGACGGCTGTAGAGCCACATGACTGAATATTTGTGCAGTGGACTTTCAACAACTTGTTGAGTCCATGCCACATCGAAATGTTGAATCACGTCGACCAAAAGGAGGTCAGACACGATGTTAGGAGGTATCCCATGACCTCTGCCACATCAGTGTATCTTTAATCAGTGTGCTACACGTTCCACAGATCATATGAGCAATTCTTTAATCGAAATGATATGGAACGAGTCAGTTTACAGGATATATACTCGCCTAGTGCTTAGATTAATGAACATTATTATTTTTAGTCCTACTCATGCAGCTACAAGATTTTTTTTCCCTTACTGACGATCAGCTTTCAGTAGAAATTCGTCAATGAAACAGAAGGAGTTGTCCAGGAGAAATGACTTTTTAATTACTTTCGAAACTTGTTTCGCTACCTGTCAGAATTTTACGTTATTGACAAATGATGATTTTTTTTTTTTTTTTTTTTTTTTTTTTTTTTTGCTGCTTCATATGGAACTCCTCTCTGAGCCACAGACAGCTTTAACAGTGGGTATAAAAGTCATTTTTCCCTCTAGTATGTACATCAACGCTCTTGTCAAATTGTGATCGGTAATTAACAACGGCCGGCCTTTGTGACCGAGCGGTTCTAGGCGCTTCAGTCCGGAACCGCGCTGTTGCGACGGTCGCAGGTTCGAATCCTGCCTCGGGGATGGTTGTGTGCGATGTCCTTAGGTTAGCTACGTTTAAAGTAGTTCTAAGTCTAGAGGACTGATGACCTCAGATGTAAGTCCCATAGTGCTTAGAGCCATTTGAGCCATTTTTGGATTAATAACGTATTTCATTGGCAAATATATGTACTGACGCGGCATCGTTAAAATGCCTAACTCCTTAAAGAGTTACGTACATGACGTCCGTGTGTAAATGACCAAGTCTGTTTCCAAACAAGGCATAAAGCTCATACCGCAGAGATTAACTCTAGTCTCAAGATATTTTCAGTGCAGTACAGACAAATGGAGACGAGGAATCAAATTAAATGCAGTCATTCTACATCTATATCTACATGACTACTCTGCAATTCACATTTAAGTGCTTGGCAGAGGGTTCGTCGAACCACAATCATACTATCTCTCTACCATTCCACTCCCGAACAGCGCGCGGGAAAAACGAACATCTAAACCCTTCTGTTCGAGCTCTGATTTCTCTTATTTTATTTTGATGATCATTCCTACCGATGTAGGTTGGTTTCAACAAAATATTTTCGCATTCGGAAGAGAAAGTTGGTGACTGAAATTTCGTAAATAGATCTCGCCGCGACGAAAAACGTCTTTGCTGTAATGACTTCCATCCCAATTCGCGTATCATATCTGCCACACTCTCTCCCCTACCACGTGATAATACAAAACGAGCTGCCCTTTTTTGCACCCTTTCGATGTCGTCCGTCAATCCCACCTGGTAAGGATCCCACACCGCGCAGCAATATTCTAACAGAGTACGAACGAGTGTAGTGTAAGCTGTCTCTTTAGTGGACTTGTTGCATCTTCTAAGTGTCCTGCCAATGAAACGCAACCTTTGGCTCGCCTTACCCACAATATTATCTATGTGGTCTTTCCAACTGAAGTTATTCGTAATTTTAACACCCAGGTACTTAGTTGAATCGACAGCCTTGAGAATTGTACTATTTATCGAGTAATCGAATTCCAACGGATTTCTTTTGGAACGCATGTGGATCACCTCACACTTTTCGTTATTTAGCGTCAACTGCCACCTGCCACACCATGCAGCAATCTTTTCTAAATCGCTTTGCAACTGATACTGGTCTTCGGATGACCTTACTAGACGGTAAATTACAGCATCATCTGCGAACAACCTAAGAGAACTGCTCAGATTGTCACCCAGGTCATTTATATAGATCAGGAACAGCAGAGGTCCCAGGACGCTTCCCTGGGGAACACCTGATATCACTTCAGTTTTACTCGATGATTTGCCGTCTATTACTACGAACTGCGACCTTCCTGACAGGAAATCACGAATCCAGTCGCACAACTGAGACGATACCCCATAGGCCCGCAGCTTGATTAGAAATCGCTTGTGAGGAACGGTGTCAAAAGCTTTCCGAAAATCTAGAAATACGGAATCAACTTGAGATCCCCTGTCGACAGCGGCCATTACTTCGTGCTAATAAAGAGCTAGCTGAGTTGCACAGGAACGATGTTTTCTGAAACCATGCTGATTACGTATCAAAAATGGTTCAAATGGTTCTGAGCACTATGGGACTCAACATCTTAGGTCATAAGTCCCCTAGAACTTAGAACTACTTAAACCTAACTAACCTAAGGACATCACACACACCCATGCCCGAGGCAGGATTCGAACCTGCGACCGTAGCAGTCCCGCGGTTCCGGACTGCAGCGCCAGAACCGCTAGACCACCGCGGCCGGCATTACGTATCAACAGACCGTTCCCTTCGATGTGATTCATAATGTTTGAATACAGTATATGCTCCAAAACCCTACTGCAAACCGACGTCAATGATATAGGTCTGTAGTTCGATAGATTACTCCTACTACCCTTCTTAAACACTGGTGCGACCTGCGCAATTTTCCAATCTGTAGGTACATATCTATCGGTGAGCGAGCGGTTGTATATGAGTGCTAAGTAGGGAGCTATTGTATCAGCGTAATCTGAAAGGAACCTAATTGGTATACAATCTGGACCTGAAGACTTGCCCGTATCAAGCGATTTGAGTTGCTTCGCAACCTCTAAGGTATCTACTTCTAAGAAACTCATGCTAGCAGCTGTTCGTGTTTCAAATTCTGGAATATTCCATTCATCTTCCCTAGTGAAGGAATTTGGGAAAACTGCGTTCAATAACTCCGCTTTAGCGGCACAGTCGTCGGTAACAGTACCATCGGTACTGCGCAGCGAAGGTATTGACTGCGTCTTGCCGCTTGTGTACTTTACATGCGACCAGAATTTCTTCGGATTTTCTACCAAATTTCGAGACAATGTTTCGTTGTGGAACCTATTAAAGGCATCTCGCATTGAAGTCTGTGCCAAATTTCGCGCGTCTGTCAATTTTAGCCAATCTTCGGGATTTCGCGTTCTTCTGAACTTCGCATGCTTTTTCCGTTGCCTCTGCAACAGAGTTCGGACCTGTTTTGTGTACCACGGGGGATCAGTTCCATCTCTTACCAATTTATGAGGTATGAATCTCTCAATTGCTGTTGCTACTATATCTTTGAATTTGAGCCACATCTCGTCTACATTTGCATAGTCAGTTCGGAAGGAATGGAGATTGTCTCTTAGGAAGGCTTCTAGTGACACTTTATCCGCTTTTTTTAAATAAAATTATTTTGCGTTTGTTTCTGGTGGATTTGGAAGAAACGGTATTGAGCCTACCTACAACGACCTTGTGATCACTAATCCCTGTATAAGTCATGATTCTCTCTATCAGCTCTGGATTGTTTGTGTCTAAGAGGTCAAGTGTGTTCTCGCAACCATTTACAATTCGCGTGGGTTCGTGGACTAACTGCTCGAAATAATTTTCGGAGAAAGCATTTAGGACAATCTCGGAAGATGTTTTCTGCCTACCAACGGTTTTGAATAAGTATTTTTGCCAACATATCGAGGGAAGGTTGAAGTCCCCACCAACTACAACCGTATGAGTGGGGTATTTGTTTCGAGACTCAAATTTTCTCTGAACTGTTCCGCAACTATATCATCGGAGTCTGGGGGTCGGTAGAAGGAGCCAATTATTAACTTAGTTCGGCTGTTAAGTATAACCTCCACCCATACCAATTCGCACGGAGTATCTGCTTCGATTTCACTACAAGATAAACCACTACTGACAGACACAAACACTCCACCACCAATTCTGCCTAATCTATCTTTCCTGAACACCGTCTGAGACTTCGTAAAAATTTCTGCAGAACTTATTTCAGGCTTTAGCCAGCTTTCTGTACCTATAACGACTTCAGCTTCTGTGCTTTCTATTAGCGCTTGAAGCTCAGGGACTTTCCCAGCACAACTACAACAATTTACAACTACAATTCCGACTGTTCCATGATCCAAGCACGTCCTGTATTTTCCATGCATCCTTTGAGATTGCAGCCCACCCCGTACTTTCCCGAAGCCTTCTAACCTAAAAAACCGCCTAGTCCACGCCACACAGCCTCCGCTACCCGTGTAGCCGCCAGCTGAGTGTAGTGAACTCCTGATCTATTCAGCGGAACCCGAAACCCCACCACCCTATGGCGCAAGTCAAGGAATCTGCAGCCAACACGGTCGCAAAACCGTCTGAGCCTCTGATTCAGACCCTCCACCCGGCTCTGCACCAAAGGTCCGCAGTCGTTTCTGTCAACGATGCTGCAGATGGTGAGCTCTGCCTTCATCTCGTAAGCAAGACCGGCAGCCTTCACCAAATCAGATAGCCGCTGGAATCCAGAGAGAATTTCCTCAGATCCAAAGCGACACACGTCATTAGTGCCGACATATGCCACCACCTGCAGCTAGCTGCACCCTGTGCTCTTCATGGCATCCGGAAGGACCCTTACCACATCAGGAATGACTCCACCCGGAATGCACACGGAGTGCACACTGGATTTCTTCCCCTCCTTAGCCGCCATATCCCTAAGGGGCCCCATTACGCGCTTAACATTGGAGCTCCCAACTACCAATAGGCCGGCCGCGGTGGTCTAGCGGTTCTGGCGCTGCAGTCCGGAACCGCGGGATTGCTACGGTCGTAGGTTCGAATCCTGCCTCGGGCATGGGTGTGTGTGATGTCCTTAGGTTAGTTAAGTTTAAGTAGTTCTAAGTTCTAGGGGACTTATGACCTAAGATGTTGAGTCCCATAGTGCTCAGAGCCATTTTTTTGAACTACCAATAGGCCCACCCTCTGTGATTGCCCGGACCTTGAAGACTGAGAATCATTCTCTGAAATAGGGCAGGCAGCTGCATCTGGCTCAGCCAGAGACAGTGCCTGAAACCTGTTTGTCAGACGCACCGGGGAGGTTTTCTGATCAGCCTCCGGGGACGTCTTTCGCTGCCTGCCACGCCATGGAACGACCTCCCAATCAACCACAGGCGAGGGCTCAGCCCCACTGCGGGCAGCAACCGTGGCAACCACAGCGGCAGATCGATCTGGGGACAGACGGGACGAGGTTGATATCCCCGTGATAACCAAGTCCGGCTCTCCACAGTGATGGCCATTGGCAACAGCCTCAAGCTGCGCGACCGAAGTAGCGCCGCTTGCAGCTGTGAGCGAAGGGATGCCAATTCAGCCCTCATCCGAACACCGAAATCACAGTCCTTGTCCATTCTAATCGATGTTGAACAACAGTTACTGAAACACGAGTCAGTGCCTAGATAACGCAAGGGAAACACGCAAAAAATGTATTAACTAATCTGTACAAATGCCTAACGACTGCGCTACAATCTGCCTGAATTTACGATTACAGTAACTAAAACTCGAAATTACACCTCCTATACGAAACTCACATGCAATTTAAGTAAGAATCTACGAAGTAAACACTAAAGCGCGATGCTACAACTCTCAAATGCTATAATACGCCCGAAATTTATGAATTAAACAATGCAAGTACCCAAAAATACGCAAAGAAATTAAGAATTAAACTATGTAACAAATACGTAAGCTAGGGGTATACGACTTGCTGCTGCAGCTGCTTATCCAACGGCGGCAGGGAGCACACGAGCCACCATAGACCATAGAGCCCTTACGTCGAAATTCTCCGAAAATATCTGCGGACAGCCTCAGAAATTTTGTTAGTATAGTTCATGCTTAGACTGTATAGCTTAACGCGTAGGCCCAGTAATGGCTAATTGCCGATTTTTAAGATTAATTCGACTTCTCAAGATCTTACAATTGTGTCGTATGTATAACTTTATCTATACCTCAGTGACCATGAATTTATTCGTTTGACTTGTGGTGGTAAGTTCCTATGGGAACAAACTTCTGAGGCCATCGGTCCCTAGGCCTACACACTACATAATCTAACTTACGCTGAGGACAACACACATACATCGATGCTCGAGGCATGTGTCGAACCTCCGACGGGGTGGAGCCTCGCCAACCGTGGCAAGGCGCCTTATTCCACGCAGCTACCCCGCTCGATTCATTTGGGGCTGAGACATACGTTGAAATGATTTCATGGGGTGACGTTTTTGCTCCGTCTCTTCGAAGTGAGTCCTCGGCAAATAACGGGAAGTTGAAAAAAACTGAACATATTCTAGGGGGTGGGTAGGGCATAAATTTGCAATTAGAAGAAGGGGGGAAGAATTGTGGCAAGAACTTTGGGAATTACCAGCTGCTGCCTAACACCAAGTAAAGGCTCCAACGTACACACTTCAAACCAAGTAGAGGATTGCTGCCCTTCCTTACGGGGCATGGACCGTACCCGGCATATCTTTGCCGGTTCGGGAAGAGGGATACCCACTCGTGTGACTGTGGTGCTGAAGAAGGTACTCCGGACCACGTAATCTACGAGTATCCCCTTTTGGATGACATTGCTACCGAATTAAGACGTCAATTACCAAGCAGAGACCCTTATCTCCTAATTATAAATCTATCTACTTTCAGAATCATTGACAGTCTTGCCAGCGTTGTATCAGCCAAAGTCTTGCAAGAATACCGTAGAGAGAATCAATGATTCGTAGAACGTAATATGACATTCCCCGCACCTATCCCATTCCGCCACGGCGTGGACTGGCCGATCGCCGTGACGGTCGGAATCCGCCACGTCCTGGAACAGGGGGGAGGTGCGAAACCATCCCGAACTTGACTCATAGCACACTAATGATAACTAAGACTAGTTAGGTAATTTTAAGTAGAATGTAGTTTTTTGAACAACCACTAACAGTACATGCAACGACTTCCAGTTAAGGCCAGCCCAGTGCCAGGGGCACGGCCATTGGGGTCAGCTCGGTGGGCACGGCCAAAAATAGTTGTTGTTGTTGTTGTCTTCAGTCCTGAGATTGGTTTGATGCAGCTCTCCATGCTACTCTACCCTGTGCAAGCTGCTTCGTCTCCCAGTACCTACTGCAGCCTACATCCTTATGAATCTATCTGCTTAGTGTATTCACCTCTTGGTCTCCCTCTACGATTTTTACCCTCTACGCTGCCCTCCAATGCTAAATTTGTGATCCCTTGATGCCTCAGAACATGACCTACCAACCGGTCCCTACTTCTTATCAAGCTGCGCCACAAACCCCTCTTTTTCCCAATTCTATTCAATACCTCCTCATTAGTCATGTGATCTACCCATCTAATCTTATCGTCCATGTTTCACTTCCGTACATGACTACACTCCATACAAATACTTTCAGAAACGACTTCCTGACACTGAAATCTATACTCGATGTTAACAAATTTCTCTTCTTCAGAAACGCTTTCCTTGCCATTGTCAGTCTACATTTGATATCCTCTCTACTTCGACCATCATCAGTTATTTTGCTCCTCAAATTGCAGAACTCCTTTACTACTTTAAGTGTCTCATTTCCTAATCTGATTCCCTCAGCATCACCCGACTTAATTCGACTACATTCCATTATCCTCGTTTTGCTTTTGTTGATGTTCATCTTATATCCTCGTTTCAAGGCACTGTCCATTCCGTTCAACTGCTCTTCCAAGTCCTTTGCTGTCTCTGACAGAATTACAATGTCATCGGCGAACCTCAACGTTTTTATTTCTTCTCCATGGACTTTAATACCTACTCCGAATTTTTCTTTTGTTACCTTTACTGCTTGCTCAATATACAGATTGAATAACATCGGGGATAGGCTACAACCCTGTCTCACTCCCTTCCCAACCGCTCCTTCCCTTTGATGCCCCCCGACTCTTATAACTGCCATCTGGTTTCTGTACAAATCGTAAATAGCCTTTCGCTCCCTGTATTTTACCCCTGCCACCTTTAGAATTTGAAAGAGAGTATTCCAGTCAACATTGTCAAAAGTTTTCTCTAAGTCCACAAATGCTAGAAATGTAGGTTTGCCTTTATCTATTTTCTAAGATACGTCGTAGGATCAGTATTGCCTCACGTGTTCCAACATTTCTGCGGAATCCAAACTGATCTTCGCCGAGGTCGGCTTCTACCAGTTTTTCCATTCGTCTGTAAAGAATTCGCGTTAGTATTTTGCAGCTGTGACTTATTAAACTGATAGTTCGGTAATTTTCACATCTGTCAACACCTGCTTTCTTTGGGATTGGAATTATTATATTCTTCTTGAAGTCTCAGGGTATTTCGCCTGTCCCAAAAATAGTAGGTTTATAGATTTACTGGCACGCCTGTGACGCTGCAGGAGTTAGCTTGCTACGATAGTAAGAATAGTATTTCAGTAGACAGTAACACTTGACCATAGCGGAACTTAAATCCTCATATCCTGTAATAAGTAGGAAAGTAGGAAATCTGGATTAGTAACAAATGCTGCTAAGAAAACAATTCTATTGTAGATAATTATGACCCACTAATGTGTAAGGTGGTGGGTTACCATGAATCAACGTATTTGTCGAATAAAGAATTTTAAAAAAATAACGGATTGGTGCAGAAAAGCAATGAAACGAATTCGATTCGTATGACCCAAGGGAGTCTGTTAGCTAAGTTTTAGGAGTAACCCGCTCGGTCAGTGTATTGATCAGGTGTTGAATGCCTTCTGCCACTTTTCTAGATTACCACCCGCTCTATCAATTTTTCTGCCCAAAACACATTGCTGCGACCAGGAGAACGCCCTCTTCCGTTGCTTGTGTCACAGCATTCTGGTGGACTTACACTGCAAATGAAGCATAGATATGAGGTTCCTTACCACTGAAGGATAATATGGAATTCGACGGTAGTATGGTTTCTTGACAACTCCCAAAAGAGATTAACTAATCACGAAAAAAATTTAAAAAATAAAATGCTTGTTACAAACAGAAAGCTGACGCTCTTTTTTCCAGATATTTAATTCAGCTCTCTACCAAGGATTAAAATATGACCATATGTGACTTACTTCTAGGTATTGTTTTCGAAGTTGCAGGTGACGGAAAGAAGGTTCACTGTAGCCATACGTCGATCCATCTTACACCTACACCCGGTATCTACCAGTATTTAAATGCAATGTTTAATTTTTGGGACATAAATTCTTTATTTGGTTCAAGAGTGAATAAACAGAAAACAACAATCGCACTTAATATAGCACTGAGTGAATTTTTATCGTATTTTTTGTTAACAGCAACACCATCAAGGAATTTTTTATATAAATTACAAATATGGGTCATTATTTACGGGCAAATAACAAACTGTACGATTGTAACATAAATAGAGAACAAAGAGACGTTATGGATACAATTTACGCTGATCAGTTATTGCCTGTTTTACTCTTGCCAATGTATCGCCTATCCTATCATATTTATCATACTGTATGTGTCGTGTTACGGAATATTGTGTATTCTGTAGCACCTCTTCCAGTTTATTTATACATGTTCAACAACGCAGTGAGATTGTGTTGTTCGGTTTTCGTATGTAAATTGCATCCATTTCCATATTTTGCTGAAAGATTTTACGACGGCACCGCTGCAAACATTTAATACGGTGAAAATTGTCTCAATTTCGTATCTTAGCGCGAGAATACTACGTGAACACACCAGACAAAAAACTTCACGTTAATAACGGGTGACAGCGTATTTAGTCTTGATAATGGCCTCGGCAGGCGAGAGAGAGTCCAGAATTTTCCTCGAGCTGGATATAGACATTTATCGCCCTTCCAAATACTACGAAGTATTTTCTGTGGGATTAAGAAAGAGTAAATTAGTGGGACACTCCATATATGACAGGTTACCTGCCTATTCATCAGCCCAACAACGAAGGGAATTGGAGCCACCTGGGCATTGCCCCTAATCCCCCAATGTGGAGCGGCTACTGGCGCCTGAAAGAAATAAAAAATTAAAATGGAAAGAATAAATGGAAAATCAGTAAAGTCAGTGACAGAAGTGAAGTCTTCCACTACATTAAAATAATATATAAGCAGCAGTCCCGTGTGTATACAGAAACACATACACACACACACACACACACACACATTTGCGTGGAGCGTAACTTCATACGGAAGTCAAAGTGGATGACAAGCGTTTCAGATATGTGGTGTAACGGAAGAATGTTGTAAACAAGATGAACAGTTCAACTGAAATGAATTGGAAAACAAAGAATGTGTGATAGAACTTGACTAAAATAAAGGAATATGTTGATATGACAAATACTGATTCATCAAAAGATCGTCAGTTTTTTTAATGGAAAGGTATGAACGATAAAAATTGTAGAGGGCAACCAAGGCTTGAACACATTAAGCAAGTTCTGATAGATGCAGGTCGCAGTACTTATGCAGAGATGAAGAGACTTGCATACAGTAGACTAGCGTGGGGTGCTGCATCAAACTTGTCTTCGGACTGAAGATCACAACAATAACAATAACGACAACAATATATACCATAAGATGCAGAGACTTGGGTTTCAAGGGAGCAAAAACCTTCACGTTCCTATATGTGTACGTAACTGTCTCAAGACATTGGCCGAAAACTGAAAAAAAAGTACTCTCAACAGGGATAAAAGAA
Organism: Schistocerca nitens; assembly: GCF_023898315.1. Classification (NCBI taxonomy): domain Eukaryota; kingdom Metazoa; phylum Arthropoda; class Insecta; order Orthoptera; family Acrididae; genus Schistocerca; species Schistocerca nitens. Next base: position 485,099,130 of record NC_064614.1, on the reverse strand, counting down.
TGTCAGTGGATGGTGAAAATCATTACAGACTTACCTTTGTGTGTATATAGCTCTTACCTTGGAATGCACTTTCAGAATGCAGAAATACTCCTTGCAGCATTTCGTCCATTTCTTACCGGAAACATGTTAACTGTTTTCTTAGTGAAGATAACTGGGGGCTATCGTGCGACTCACTATGTATGGAAAAATAACATACACAGTGAAGCTTATCATATTGTTTAATTTTAGGTCACAGGAGGAGAGTATATACTATATATGCTTTAGGCGACTCAAATCAGAAAAATTGCCACCGTCAGTGTCATGCATTCGACACATGCAGAATTCCTTCTTATGTCCTTGTATGAGCGGGACCTGCCTCATTTTCGTCTTATGTCTACCCTGTGAGATCGTCAAGTTTCGAGACTGTATTAATAAAAAATAGAGATACGCTAAGATGCTGTTTTTGGTGCTTCAGGTGATATACACACTTCCCTCCCACTTGAGCATAATTCAAAGAACCACGTGAATCTGCCAGAGAAATTGGTCTTTGGAACGCATGTTTGCATATTATTCGGTCTTGGAGAGCCATCAGAACCCCTTTCTGCTCTTCGTCTCTTTGTAGTAGTTCGTATTGATAACACCAAGCTTCGTCACCCGTGATGATAGTGTCGGAAGTTCCATGCGGCTTTTCGCGGATGATGCTGTAGTATACAGAGAAGTTGCAGCATTAGAAAATTGCAGCGAAATGCAGGAAGATCTGCAGCGGATAGGCACTTGGTGCAGGGAGTGGCAACTGACCCTTAACATAGACAAATGTAATGTATTGCGAATACATAGAAAGAAGGATCCTTTATTGTATGATTATATGATAACGGAACAAACACTGGTAGCAGTTACTTGTGTAAAATATCTGAGAGCATGCGTACGGAACGGAACGATTTGAAGAGGAATGATCATATACAATTAATTGTTGGTAAGGCGGGTGCCAGGTTGAGATTCATTGGGAGAGTCCTTAGAAAATGTAGTCCATCAACAAAGGAGTTGGCTTACAAAACAGTCGTTCGACCTATACTTGAGTATTGCTCATCAGTGTGAGATCCGTACCAAGTCGGGTTGACGGAGGAGATAGAGAAGAACCGAAGAAGAGCGGCGTGTTTCGTTACAGGGTTATTTGGTAAGCGTGATAGCGTTACAGAGATGTGTAGCAAACTCAAGTGGCAAACTCTGCAAGAGAGGTGCTCTGCATCGCGGTGTAGCTTGCTGTCCAGGTTTCGAGAGGTTTCTGGATGAGGTATCGAATATATTGCGTCCCCAGACTTACAACTCCCGAGGAGATCACGAATGTAAAATTAGAGAGATTCGAGCGCGCACGGAGGCTTTCCGGCAGTCGTGCTTCCCGCGAACCATACGCGACTGGAACAGGATAGGGAGGTAATGACAGTGGCACGTAAAGTGCCCTACGCCACACACCGTTGGGTGGCTTGCGGAATATAAATGTATAATGTAGAATGATGATATTTTCTGCGTTTCTAATTTCAATCAATAAGCGACAGTCATCCATGTGTCGTTGCTTATGTTAGGGAGTCGAAGCGTGCGGGACATGCTCTGCATACACTTTTATATTCTTCAAAACATTATGCAGAGTGCCTTGAACATTTTATTTAGAGGTGTTGCTACATTGCGATTTGTGGAACAACGACGTTGAGACCCTACAGCCGGGCGTCCACTGCTGAGCACTGTCTGCTCACAACTGACTGCTTGAATGTACATGTGTTTCTTACTGTTCTGTATTCAAGAACCTGTAGTCGTAGGGGCTGGGTCTGGTCTTTCACCAGTAATCAAAATGACATGGATCCCGAGTTCAAACGCAGCCACCGGTTAATTTTTAAGTAAAAATCATCTGTAATGGCCGGCCGGTGTGGCCGTGCGGTTCTAGGCACTTCAGTCTGGAACCGCGTGACCGCTACGGTCGCAGGTTCGAATCCTGTCTCGGGCATGGATGTGTGTGATGTCCTTAGGTTAGTTAGGTTTAAGTAGTTCTAAGTTCTAGGGAACTGATGACCTCAGAAGTTAAGTCCCATAGTGCTCAGAGCCATTTGAACCATCTGTAATGGCGGCCGAAGACTTCAGGCATTAGAAGTCACACTCATTCTGCCAACGGGGTTGTCAGAGAGAGCGGAGGAGCGAGCAGAGGTTCAGTGCACTATCTTGGCGTTGGTGCACGACAGTGCCCTCAAGAAACGGAAGAATCGGTAATGATCGATGGCAAGAGTATGCACCTAAGGGAATGGAAACCACTGCATTAAAGACACAGAAGATGTATCCGAAGGACTTGTGGCCTGCAGTTAAGAAAGTGTTATGAAGCTCCCTCCAGCGGCGAAAGGTTTCGGATTAGTCCCCCATTTACATCTCCGGGAGCGGACTGCTGAGAGGGAAGCGGCCATGAGAAGAATATGGAATAACCAGCTACGGGCTGGCGTTCTGCAACTCGGTGCGTGGAACGTCAGAATTTTGAACATATTAGAGAAGCTAAATAATCGGAGCAGGGAAATGCAAATGTTCATGGGAGATAATGTGGGAAAGCGAAAAATGGTATTACGGGCGTCGGATTCATAATGAATGGGAAGGTAGGGCAGAGAGTGGGTTTGTTGAGAACAGTTCAGCAATAGGACTGTTTCCATCAAATTCGACAGCAAACCAATGCCGACAACAACAGTTCAGGTATACTCGCCGACGTCGCAAGTAGAAGATGAAGAGACAGAAAAAGGGTATGATGAAACTGAATGGGAAATTCACTAGGTAAAGGGAGGTAATAGTCTAATAGTCATGGGGGAAGACGGTTGTATGGGCAGCAGTAGAAGAAAGAGTTACGGGAGAATTTGGGCTTGGTTGCAAGAATGAGACGAGAGAAAGACTAAATGAGTTCTGCAGTAAATTTAGCTAGTAATAGCAAATACTCTGTTCAAGACCCACAAGAGGACGAGGTGCACTACGAAAAAGTGCGGAGGCACGATCAGAGAGATATTCAGAAATCAGATAATGGATTTCAAGGCGTACCCAGGAGCATATATGGAGTCAGATCACAATTTCGTGATGGTGTAGAGTAAACTGAAGCTTAAGAGAAACGTCCAGAAGAACCACTGTGGAATAAAGTGGGACTTGCACTGAGGAATGTAGTTCGGTAAAGACGTGGATAATCCGATAAGGAATACCCCAGTAGCTAGCTCGGTTAAAGAAGAGTAGACATCTCTAAAAAGAAAAACGCAGATGTAGGTCAGTCAAACGTAAGTACAAGGAAGTTAGTTACAAAGAAACCTAGGGTACCGAAAGAAACACTTCAATTAATCAATGAAAGAGAGAAGAACAAAAATGTTCAGGGAATGACAAGAATACAGCAATATAAATTACTTAGAAATGAAATAAACAGGAAGTGCGAGGAAGCGAAGTCGAAACGGTCGCAGGAAAAGATTGAAGAAATTGTAAAATGAATGATCGTCGGAAGGAGTAATTCAGCACATAGAAAAGTGTTCGGTGACACGGAAAGTATGTGTGACGATATTAAGAGTGCAGTGGGAATTTCATTGTTCAATGCAGAAGACAGAGCGTATAGGTTGAAAGACTACAATGGAAGCCTTTATGAGGAGGAGGTATTGCCTAAGGACGTCATAGAAGAACAAATTGAAGTTAGAATGGAAGATATAGGGACAGCAGTATTAGAGTCAGAATTTAAAGAAGATTATGAAAGACTTGAGATCAAATAAGGCAGAGGGGATAGATAATATTCCAGCGGAATTTCTAAAGCCACTGGGGATGTGGCAACCAACGACTGTTCAAGTTGGTAAGTAGAATCCATGTGACATACCATGAGAATTTCGGAAAAATAGCTTCCAGACAATTCTCAATGATAAGAGGAGCAGATAAGTGCCAGAACTATAGCACAATCAGCTTAATAGCTGATACACCGAAGTTACTAACAAGAGTATTGTACAGAAGAAGGAAAAAGAAAAATTGAGGACGTGTTAGATGACGATCAGTTTGTGTTTAGGAAAGGTAAAGGCACCGGAGGGGCAGTTCTGCCGCTGCGTTTGATAATGGAAACAAGACTGAAGAAAAATCGATTCATAGAATTTGTCAGATTGGAAAAAAGTGTTCGACAGTGTAAAATAGCGCAAGATGTCAGCAATTCCGAGAAAATAGGAGTAACCTATAGGGAACTATGGGTCACATACGAAACGTACAAGAAGTAAGAGGTAACAGTAAGATTGGAAGAAATGAAGAAGTGCTCGGATTAAAAAGACATGGATACAGTCTTTCGCCCCTAATGTTCAATCTATACGCAGATGAAGCAGTAACGGAAATAAAAGAATGGTGAAAGAGTGGGATTAAAATTCAGGGGGAAGGATGTCAATGATGAGTTTCGCTCATGACATTGCTAAACTCAGTGAAAGTGAAGAAGAACTATAGTATGTGATGAATGGAAAGAACTGTATAATGAGTAAAGAATATGGACTAAGAGTAAACCAAACAAAGACGGAAGTAGTGAGAAGTAGCAGAAATGAGAAAAGCGAGAAACTTGATATTAAAATTCATGATCACATAGTAGAAAGGATAAGAAATTCTGCTGCCCTGGCAGCAAAATAAGCCATGAAGGACGAAGCAAGGATGACGTAAAAAGCAGACTACCACTTACAAATAGTGCGTGCTTGACTAAAAGAGCTTTGCTTGTATCAGACATAAGCCTTAATTTAAGGATGAAATACCTAAGAATGTTCGTTTGGAGCACAGCATTGCATGGTAAAATAAGGTTGAGTGATAGGATGGGGTATGAGGAAGTTCTCCGCAGAATCGGCAAAGGAATTAATACACTCCTGGAAATTGAAATAAGAACACCGTGAATTCATTGTCCCAGGAAGGGGAAACTTTATTGACACATTCCTGGGGTCAGATACATCACATGATCACACTGACAGAACCACAGGCACATAGACACAGACAACAGAGCATGCACAATGTCGGCACTAGTACAGTGTATATCCACCTTTCGCAGCAATGCAGGCTGCTATTCTCCCATGGAGACGATCGTAGAGATGCTGGATGTAGTCCTGTGGAACGGCTTGCCATGCCATTTCCACCTGGCGCCTCAGTTGGACCAGCGTTCGTGCTGGACGTGCAGACCGCGTGAGACGACGCTTCATCCAGTCCCAAACATGCTCAACTGTGCACTATTCAGTGTCCCCTCGACGATCACCAGTGGTGTACGGCCAGTGTAGGAGATCGCTCCCCACACCATGATGCCGGGTGTTGGCCCTGTGTGCCTCGGTCGTATGCAGTCCTGATTGTGGCGCTCACCTGCACGGCGCCAAACACGCATACGACCATCATTGGCACCAAGGCAGAAGCGACTCTCATCGCTGAAGACGACACTTCTCCATTCGTCCCTCCATTCACGCCTGTCGCGACACCACTGGAGGCGGGCTGCACGATGTTGGGGCGTGAGCGGAAGACGGCCTAACGGTGTGCGGGACCGTAGCCCAGCTTCATGGAGACGGTTGCGAATGGTCCTCGCCGATACCCCAGGAGCAACAGTGTCCCTAATTTGCTGGGAAGTGGCGGTGCGGTCCCCTACGGCACTGCGTAGGATCCTACGGTCTTGGCGTGCATCCGTGCGTCGCTGCGGTCCGGTCCCAGGTCGACGGGCACGTGCACCTTCCGCCGACCACTGGCGACAACATCGATGTACTGTGGAGACCTCACGCCCCACGTGTTGAGCAATTCGGCGGTACGTCCACCCGGCCTCCCGCATGCCCACTATACGCCCTCGCTCAAAGTCCGTCAACTGCACATACGGTTCACGTCCACGCTGTCGCGGCACGCTACCAGTGTTAAAGACTGCGATGGAGCTCCGTATGCCACGGCAAACTGGCTGACACTGACGGCGGCGGTGCACAAATGCTGCGCAGCTAGCGCCATTCGACAGCCAACACCGCGGTTCCTGGTGTGTCCGTTGTGCCGTGCGTGTGATCATTGCTTGTACAGCCCTCTCGCAGTGTCCAGAGCAAGTATGGTGGGTCTGACACACCGGTGTCAATGTGTTCTTTTTTCCATTTCCAGGAGAACCCATCGTTCTACCGTTCCTAGACCGGCAAGGGAACTTGCTGTTCCAACAGGACAATGCACGTCCGCATGTATCCCGTGCCACCCAACGTGCTCTAGAAGGTGTAAGTCAACTACCCTGGCCAGCAAGATCTCCGGATCTGTCCCCCATTGAGCATGTTTGGGACTGGATGAAGCGTCGTCTCACGCGGTCTGCACGTCCAGCACGAACGCTGGTCCAACTGAGGCGCCAGGTGGAAATGGCATGGCAAGCCGTTCCACAGGACTACATCCAGCATCTCTACGATCGTCTCCATGGGAGAATAGCAGCCTGCATTGCTGCGAAAGGTGGATATACACTGTATTAGTGCCGACATTGTGCATGCTCTGTTGCCTGTGTCTATGTGCCTGTGGTTCTGTCAGTGTGATCATGTGATGTATCTGACCCCAGGAATGTGTCAATAAAGTTTCCCCTTCCTGGGACAATGAATTCACGGTGTTCTTATTTCAATTTCCAGGAGTGTAGTTCTGTAGTATAGTAGTGTCAACCTTACTCCTGGGTGGGGGATCAGAGAGACAGCACAGGCAGGGCAAAGTCAAAGACGTTCCAGTGTCAAAAGATTTGGGATGGAGAGGTTGGTCACGGCCAAGTGTTTCGACCATCCCCTCCGCCGGGGCCCAGGAAGAACTCCGGGTGCCCGAGATATTCTGAGTGTTACAGAAGGCGGGTGAGTGAGGAGAGCCCTCAGTGCGTCTGTCTCGATGTTCACGGGTGGAAGAGAGGTATTTGAATATTTACAATAATTCTTTAATTTACAGCTTCGGATTATGTAAGGAAATGAATGTTCTCGTTTAATTTCGGAAATTTGACCCCTTGTGTTAATGTATCTGGTCCCCAGTTTGCCCGTTATCCTCCTCACATAGTGGATGTCCTATGTAGAATATTGGGAGACTTTGGTGGTATACATCTGGCCAACGAAATTCTGTCTTACCCGTAGAAGTGAGCGTGCAGATTAGTATATAATATACCCGAGCTATAAGTTGTAAAATTGTAATATCTGTAAACTGTAACAATGGCTGCAATCGCTGTAAAGTCGAGTGATAATGTTTAAAGTAAATAGGTAATCAATTGTCATCAATCTTTAACATACCCCAAAAATCGCATGGGACTCAAGTCAAAGGAATTCATTTAAAATAAAAGATATAGAATGCAGGGACCCAGACATCAGCGTGTGAGCCCTCCAGCCTCTTGCCTAGTATCGTACAGAAAGGGCACGCTCTCTAGGTAGCGCTCTCAAGCTCCCGTCCCCAGTTATCCGGCGCAATTTTCATTCAGGGCTTGACGACATCAACTTTCATCTGGCGTCCCTAGGCAAGGAGCTTTGACAGTAATCTTTCAAGGTGAACGAGAGTTTTAGGTTATGGCATCACAGACCATAAGGCCTGTTATGGGGCCAGTGTGTCTTGAACAAATGGACTCTACGAAACAGCTCTCAAGAGGTCTATGTCGTACGTGCAAACGACCATTACTTGCGTGCAGGTAGAATCTGCTTTCGTCGCGGAAGACCACGGCGCGCCATTTTATCTTCCAGGTGATCCTCTGATGCCACCACTCCAATTGTGCAAGTCGATGTTGTGGCGCGAGTGGAAAACGGGTTAGGGGTGTGCGTGCCCGTAATCCCACTGCTAATAACCGGTTCGGAACAGTTCATGTTGACGCCTCTCGGTTCACAAACCCTGTTATCTGCCCTGTGGTAGTTACGCGATCTGCCACTGGTGTCCTTACAATACTATCCAGGCGGGCTGAGCGGGCTGAGCGTCTTCTACAGGAATGAGAATGTTCACGTGACAACTGACAGCAACGCTGTTGCACAACTGTCGCAGCACATGCAATTTGTGTACTAATTTTCCGAAAGGACCATCAGGCCACTGGGAAGGCCACAAATTGACCCCTTCTAAACACGCTAAGTTGACTGTAGGAACACGAGCGCGTGGTTACCTGCTTGCTTCACATACTTGCACCACGCTGAGTCATCTAGTCGTGAGCATTTCCTATTAAAGGGTAGACACATAGGGTGCTCTGCTAGCTATGCCACTACGCTATCTGTTGGTGGACGACACAGAAACCATTACCAGTACATCCCAAGGTGGGCCGGCCGGTGTGGCCGTGCGGTTCTAGGCGCTTCAGTCTGGAACCGCGTGACCGCTACGGTCGCAGGTTCGAATCCTGCCTCGGGCATGGATGTGTGTGATGTCCTTAGGTAAGTTAGGTTTAAGTAGTTCTAAGTTCTAGGGGACTGATGACCACATATGTTAAGTCCCATAGTGCTCAGAGCCATTTGAACCATTTTTTGAACCATCCCAAGGTGGCTTATGACAGCATAGGAACGGAAGGTTCCAAATGATTGGAAAAGAGCACAGGTGGTTCCAGTTTTCAAGAAGAGTTGTCGAGCAGATGCGCAGAACTACAGGCCTATATCTCTGACGTCGATCTGTTGTAGAATTTTAGAACATGTTTTTGGCTCGCGTATCATGTCATTTCTGGAAACCCAGAATCTACTCTGTAGGAATCAACATGGATTCCGGAAACAGCAATCGTGAGAGACCCAACGCTTTATTTGTTCATGACACCCAGAAAATATTAGATACAGGCTCCCAGCTAGATGCCATTTTCGTTGACTTCCGGAAGGCGTTCGATACAGTTCCGCACTGTCGCCTGATAAACAAAGTAAGAGCCTACGGAGTATCAGACCAGCTGTGTGGCTGGATTGAAGAGTTAATAGCAAATAGAACACAGCATGTTGTTCTCAATGGAGAGACGTCTACAGACGTTAAAGTAACCTCTGGTGTGTCACATGGGAGTGTTATGGGACCATTGCTTTTCACAATATATATAAATGACCTAGTAGATAGTGTCGGAAGTTCCATGCGGCTTTTCGCGGATGATGCTGTAGTATACAGGGAAGTTGCAGCATTAGAAAATTGCAGCGAAATGCAGGAACATCTGCAGCGGATAGGCACTTGGTGCAGCGATTGGCAACTGACCCTTAACATAGACAAATGTAATGTACTGCGAACACAAAGAAAGAAGGATCCTTCATTGTATAATTATATGATAGCGGAACAAACACTGGTAGCAGTTACTTCTGTAAAATATCTGGGAGAATACGAACGGCATGATTTGAAGTGGAATGATCATATGAAATTAATAATTGGTAAGGCCGGTGCCAGGTTGAGATTCATTGGGAGAGTCCTTACAAAACGTAATCCATCAACAAAGGAGGTGGCTTACAAAACACCGACATATACTCGAGTATTGCTCATCAGTGTGGAATCCGTACCAGGTCGGGTTGATAGAGGAGATAGAGAAGATCCAAAGCAGAGCGGCGCGTTTCGTCACAGGGTTATTCGGTAAGTGAGCGTTACGGAGATGTTTAGCAAACTCAAGTGGCAGACTCTGCAAGAGAGGCGCTCTGCATCGAGGTGTAGCTTGCTGTCCAGGTTTCGAGAGGGTGCGTTTCTGCATGAGGTATTGTTGTTGTTGTTGTGGTCTTCAGTCCTGAGACTGGTTTGATGCAGCTCTCCATGCTGCTCTATCCTGTTCAAACTTCTTCATCTCCCAGTACCTTCTGCAGCCTACATCCTTCTGAATCTGTTTAGTGTATTCATCTCTTGGTTTCCCTCTACGTTTTTTACCCTCCACGCTGCCCTCCAGTACTAAATTGGTGATCCCTTGATGCCTCAGAACATGTCCTACCAACCGATCCCTTCTTCTAGTCAAGTTCTGCCACAAACTCCCCTTCTCCTCAATTCTATTCAATAAATCCTCATTAGTTATGTGATCTACCCATCTAATCTTCAGCATTCTTCTGTAGCACCACATTTCGAAAGCTGCTATTCTCTTCTTGTCTAAACTATTTATCGTCCATGTCTCACTTCCATACATGGCTACACTCCATACAAATACTTTCAGAAACGACTTCCTGACACTTAAATCTATATTCGATGTTAACAAATTTCTCTTCTTCAGAAACGCTTTGCTTGCCATTGCCAGTCTACATTTTATATCCTCTCTGCTTCGACCATCATCAGTTATTTTGCTCCCCAAATAGCAAAACACCTTTACTACTTTAAGTGTCTCATCTCCTAATCTACTTCCCTCAGCATCATCCGACTTAACTCGACTACATTCCATTATCCTCGTTTTGCTTTTGTTGATGTTCATCTTATACCCTCCTTTCAAGACACTGTCCATTCCGTTTAACTGCTCTTCCAAGTCCTTTGCTGTCTCTGACAGAATTACAATGTCATAGGCGAACCTCAAAGTTTTTATTTCTTCTCCATGGATTTTAATACCTACTCCGAGCTTTTCCTTTGTTTCCTTTACTGCTTGCTCAGTATACAAATTGAATAGCATCGGGGAGAGGTTACAACCCTGTCTCACTCACTTCCCAAACACTGCCTACCTTTCGTGCCCCTCGACTCTTATAACTGACATCTGGTTTCTGTACAAATTGTAAATAACCTTTCGCTCCCCCTGTATGTTACCCCTGCCACCTTTAGAATTTGAAAGAGAGTATTCCCGTCAACATTGTCAAAATCTTTCTCTAAGTCTACAAATGCTAGAAACGTAGGTTTGCCTTTCCTTAATCTTTCTTCTTAGATAAGTCGTAAGGTTAGTATTGCCTCACGTGTTCCAACATTTCTACGGAATCCAAACTGATCTTCCCCGACGTCGGCTTCTACCAGTTTTTCCATTCGTCTGTAAAGAATTCGCGTTAGTATTTTGCAGCTGTGACTTATTAAACTGATAGTTCAGTAATTTTCACATCTGTCAACACCTGCTTTCTTTGGGATTGGAATTATTATATTCTTCTTGAAGTCTGAGGGAATTTCGCCTGTCTCATGCATATTGCTCACCAGATGGTAGAGTTTTGTCAGGACTGGCTTTCACAAGGCTGTCAGCAGTTCTAATCGAATGTTGTCTACTCCCGGGGACTTGTTTCGACTTAGGTCTTTCAGTGCTCTGCCAAACTCTTCACGCAGTATCATATCTCCCATTTCATGTTCATCTACCTCCTCTTTCATTTCCATAATATTGTCCTCAAGAACATCGCCCCTGTATAGACCCTCTGTATACTCCTTCCACCTTTCTGCTTTCCCTTCTTTGCTTAGAACTGGGTTTCCATCTGAGCTCTTGATATTCATGCAAGTGGTTCTCTTTTCTCCAAAGGTCTCTTTAATTTTCCTGTAGGCAGTATCTATCTTACCCCTCGTGAGATAAGCCTCTACATCCTTACATTTGTCCTCTAGCCATCCCTGCTTAGCCATTTTACACTTCCTGTCGATCTCATTTTTGAGGCGTTTGTATTCCTTTTTGCCTTCTTCACTTACTGGATTTTTGTATTTTCTCCTTTCATCAATTAAATTCAGTATCTCTTCTGTTACCCAACGATTTATATTAGCCCTCGTCTTTTTACCTACTTGATCCTCTGCTGCCTTCACTATTTCATTCCTCAAAGCTACCCATTCTTCTTCTACTGTATTTCTTCCCCCCCGCCCCCCCCCCCCCCCCCATTCCTGTCAATTATTCCGTTATGCTCTCCCTGAAACTCCGTACAACCTCTGGTACTTTCAGTTTATCCAGGTCCCATCTTCTTAAAATCCCATCTTTTTTATCGAATATATTGCTTCCCCCTACTTATATCTCCCGAGGGGATCACGAATGTAAAATTAGAGATCTAAGAGCGCGTAAGGAGACTTTCCGGCAGTCGTTCTTCCCGCGAACCGTACGCGTCTGGAACAGGAAAGGGAGGTAATGGCAGTGGCACGTAAAGTGGCTTGCTGAGTATAAATGTAGATGTAGATGTAGGATGAAAATCGTCATCGTCTTTCCGGATGAACCAATTTTTTTCCGGCAGTGTATAAGGAATTTGAACTATACGGACGTAGCTTTTCGTGCATGTGTAGAGGGTTAGGCACAGCGAAGTGAGCCAGCAGTGGACGGGTGGCTGTTGGTGCGTCGCGTGGCTGGTTTTCGGCCGCCACCCCCGGGCGCCACAGCGGCCAGCGGTCCGTGAAAGAAGCGCCGTGGCGCAGGGCTGTCCGCTCAGGCGGGCGGGCGAGCATTAAATCCGCGCCCAGCGGGCCTAATGAGGTGCGAGCCCCCGGTCCTAATCAATAACGCATAATGAGCACGCAGCACGCAGCACGCACCGCCGCGCGGCCGCCGACGCAGCAACACGTGCCGCGCTGCCCGCAGCCAAAGCCGCAGCCGCAGCCGCAGCCGCGGGCGCAGCCACCACGCGTGTCCCACCCGCCAAGCGATCAGCCTCACATGCCGCCGCTCACTCGTCACCACCGCGAGCTGCACCGCACGCGTTCTGTGGGCGTGTGCTAGCAGTCGTATTGTTCCGTGTCATCGCACACGGAAACCCAACGATGGGCAGCTGGTTGCGCGGCTTTCTTACACAACTGGCCATTAAATTGTTACACCACGAAGATGACGTGCTACAGACGCGAAATTTAACCGACAGGAAGAAGATGATGTGATATGCAAATGATTAGCTTTTCAGAGCATTCACACAATGTTGGCGCCGGTGGCGACACCTACAACGTGCTGACATAAGGAAAGTTTCCAACCGATTACTCATACACAAATAGCAATTGATCGGCGTTGCCTGGTGAAACGTTGTTGTGATGCCTCGTGTAAGGAGGAGAAATGCGTACCATCACGTTTCCGACTTTGATAGAGGTCGGATTATAGCCTATCGCGATTGCGGTTTGTCGTATCGCGACATTGTAGCTCGCGTTGGTCGATATCCAATGAATGTTAACAGAATATGGAATCGGTGGGTTCAGGAGGGTAGCACGGAAGGCCGTGTTGGATCCCAGCGGCCTCGTATCACTATCAGTCGAGATGACAGGCATCTTATCCGCATGGCTGCAACGGATCGTGCAGCCACGTCTCGATCCCTGAGTCAACACATGGGGACGTTTGCAAGACAACAACCATCTATCTGCATGAACAGTTCGACGACGTTTGCAGCAGCATGGACTATCAGCTCGGAGACCATGGCTGCGGTTACCCTTGACGCTGCATCACAGACAGGAGCGCCTGCGATGGTGTACTCAACGATGAACCTGGGTGCACGAATGGCAAAATGTCATTTTTTCGGATGAATCTAGGTTCTGTTTACGGCATCATGGTGTTCGCATCCGTGTTTGGCGACAGCACGCTGAACGCACATTGGAATCGTGTATTCGTCATCGCCATACTGGCGTATCACCTGGCGTGATGGTATGGGGTGCCATTGGTTACACGTTCCGGTCACTTCTTGTTCGCATTGACGGCACTTTGAATAGAGGACGTTACATTTCAGATGTGTTACGACCCGTGGCTCTCCCCTTCATTCGATCCCTGCGAAACCCTACATTTCAGCAGGATAATACACTACCGCATGTTGCAGATCCTTTATGGGCCTTTCTGGATACAGAAAATGTTCGATTGCTGTCCTGGCCAGCACATTCTCCAGGTCTCTCACCAACTGAAAACGTCTGGTCAATGGTGGCCGAGCAAGTGGCTCGTCACAATACGCCAGTCACTACTCTTGATGAACTGTGGTATCGTGTTGAAGCTGCATGGGCAGCTGTACCTGTACACGCCATCCAGGCTCTGTTTGACTCAATGCCCATGCGTATCAAGACCGTTATTACGGCAAGAGGTGGTTCTTCTGGGTACTGATTTCTCAGAATCTATGCACCCAAATTGCATGAAAATGTAATCACATGTCAGTTCTAGTATAATATATTTGTTCAATGAATACCCGTTTATCATCTGCATTTCTTCTTGGCGCAGCAATTTTCATGGCCAGTAGTGTATTTGTGTGTTCTCAGACCTAATTAATATAAGATTTGGGCATCGCGATTTAGTCGAACTGAAAGAATTCTGCTGTCTAGGCAGCAAAGTAATTCTGATGGATGGAGCAAGGAGGATATGAAAAGAAGATTAGCGATGGAAAAAAGGGCATTCCTGGCGAAAAGAAGTCTACTAGTATCAAGTGTAGGTCTTAGTTTGCAGAAGAAATTTCTGAGAAATGGAGGACAGCACTGCTTAGTTGCGAAACAAGGACTGTGGGAAAACCGGATAATCGAAGCATCTGAAATGTGGTGCCACTGAAGAATGTTGAAAATTAGGTGGACTAGTGAGGTGAGGAATGAGGAGGTTCTCCGCAGAATCGACGAGGCAAGGAATACAGGGAAAAGACTGACAAGAAGAAGGGACAGCGTAATAGGACATCTATTTAGAAAAAAAAAGTTCAAATGTGTGTGAAATCTTATGGGACTTAACTGCTAAGGAAAAGGATATAGTGGGTTTGTCGATGTTGTTTTATTTATTTATTTCTTTAATTTTTATAACATTGTAAATTTTTTTAATTTTTTTCATTTTGTATTGTATTTATAGATTTATTTTTGTTTCATTACAAAGAAAGATCCTACAACTGCCGTAGCCGAGCGTCCGAGTCGTCTTTTTGTCTGTTGGGAGCGGTTCCCCCCTATTCCGTCCGTAGAGGATCAATATGCTCCAGGATTCTTCTTCATTTTCAGCGTCTAATACCCGGAACGCCCCAGTGAGCAGGAGGATCCGCAAATAATGAACCTAATTAATTTGCGAAACGAGTTCTGTACTTCGGGTGGCAGCTGAAAGCTGCATGTGTCGTCATCAATAGGGACCAAAAGTCGAGTGTGCCTTTGGGAGCGTCGCAAAATATGTAGTAAACGGCCATGCCTTTTAGCCAGTTAACGGCGTTCGTTCCGGTTGATGGAAAGTACACGCGGTCGGGGCGCAATACCTCATCAGGGAAGATAGACTCTGGTAATCGCCGCAAGAGTAACGTCAGCATGCGCTGCGTCAGTAGCCAGCACTCGCTGGTCGCGGCACACGTCAGACGGTGTGCATTCGAGTCAGCGACTGAGCATGTCGGACACAAGGGGTCGTCCGTCAGATGTATGGAATGTAGCCTCTGACGAGTAGCGAACTTCCCATTTACAACCACGTACCACAATGAACGCACCGTCGTAGGTAGAAAAGGCGTGTGTACCGCTCGCCACACCGTGTTCCAGGCAACTTCAGGATATTTGTGGGCGACCGTATCTACAGGTTGCTGCTGTTCATAGAGGCGATAATAGACTTTTGTGCTGGGCTTCCGTGTCGTCGGAAGTTCTGACCGTAATTAGCTGAAGTCAATCAAGAACTCTCTGATGTGGGTGAGTGCCGGTGAAATGTGTCCTACAGAAATCGGGGTATGCAGAGAGTGTGGTGCCACTTCCGCTATCAGGGTGCCTGTCAGTGGCGTGTGCAGAGGTCCATGTGCGACGCATAGTGTTGAGATAAAGCGATCGCGCACGGTTATATACATGAATTAAACCGGTACCGCCCGCCCGCTGCGGCAGTGTCAGGGTGGTGTATCGGACTTTAAAAACCGGTGCTTACGAAATGTCCACATGCTGCTTGAAGTCTGTCGGCCATCGTAGCCGTCAAGGGAAGGATATGCGCAAAATAGTTCAGTTTTGAGACAAGATAGGTGTTGACATAACTTTTCTGAGGAGCATATCCAAGAGACGCAGTTTGTTGTCCTGCAGCAGAGCACGTGTCTGGTGTAGGAGCCGGCGGTACGTAGCCGCCGTCGTGCGGCGGACATTGCTATAGAATTGCACTCCTAAACACTTGAGTACGGGCACCTTGTCAAAGGGCACCGCCGTTGTGTGGGAAAGCCCCCCTCCGACATCCATGTATTTTGTCTTCTTCACGTTGATGACGCTCCCAGCGACCGCCCCCTACTGGTGTAGCCACTGTAGCTCCATATGCATTTCATCCTCTGATCTGGCCAGGAACACCACGTCATCGGCGAATGCACCACAACGAAAGGTCACGTCCCGCAAGGAGATACCAGTTAATCGTTGCCGTAGACCCTGTAAAGCTGGTTCAAGCGCTGCAGCAAATAATATACCCGACGGGGGGCACCCTTGTCGCACTGACCGTCCAACAACAATGTGACCAGAGTGATAACCGTTGACCATCATGCGGGGGCGCGCTCTGTGGACCAGTCGAAGGACCACCTGTGCAGACTCCGGAGAGAGGCCCATGTGTTGCAAAACTGCGCGTAAGAAACAGTGGTCGACGCGGTCGAATGCGTGGTCAAAATCTACGGCGACAATGGCGCCTCGTATTTTGCAGGCTGCCGTCAAAGCAATTACGTCGCGGTATGCTCCTAACGCCGTATGAATGTTGCTGACACCACCTAAACATGTCTGATCGGTGTGGATGGCTTTCCCGATAGCGGTGTGGAGACGCGCGCGGCGGATACGGACGAAGATCTTGTAGTCGTTGTTGAGGAGTGTGAGTGGGCGTAAGTCCTGCCATCTACAACCACCATTCTGTTTCGGTACTGGGATCAAGATGCCTTCAGTGAATTCTGTGGGGACAGTGAAATCAGGGCGGATCAGGTCTTGAAACATTTGGAGCCACTTGTCGCCCATAATGTCGTAAAAAGTGCGGTAGAATTCCAGGGGTAAACTGTCTGGTCCAGGCGATTTGTTCGGTGCTCCACGTGCCAAGGCCGATGCCAGCTCGTCGGGTGTAATAGGCAAAAGCAGACTATCATCGGGTGCCACGTCCCGAGGGGCGGGAAAATCGTGCAACAGCTCGTCGTAATCACGTACATTTCGCGGATCTTCCATGTACAAGGTCCCATAGTGTCTGGCGAACGTGTGCACGATGTCCGTTTGTGTCACTGCGCGGCCGCCCTCCTCCATGTTTACCGCCGTAATGAGCTGACGTTTGCGGTTGCGCCTCTCGCGCACAATATGGTACACTGACGCCGTTTCGCTGGGCATACAGCCTTGCACTCGCGCACGGATGCGGACACCTTCTAGCTGCTCTGTCCTGATGCGAGGTAGACGAGCTTTGATGCGTTGTACGGACATATGACGTTCGGGAGACGGCGGTTGCGTCGCCAGCTCACGTAACGCTGTATAGTAAAATTCCGATGTTGCCCTTTGCCAATTCGATCTGTCACGCCCGTAGGCCATCAAGGTCTTTCGGAGTGCAGGTTTGACACATCCAAGCCACCACGGCAACGTGGAAGCATACATGGGCAGGCGCCTGATACATCGACGCCACGTGTCAGTGACTGCTCGCCGACACGCTTCCTCGCGGAGGAGGGAGACGTTCAGCGTCCACGGGCCCCTGCTGCGTCTTGTGAGTTGTCGGGGTAAGGTGACAGTGCAGATGTACGCGAGATGGTCCGTGAAGGCCGTCGGCCAGAGTTCTGCATCACGGGTTGCTGTGCGGAGGGCACGCGAGACGTATATCCGGTCCAGATGCCTGGCAGAATGGCTGGTAAAGTGCGTATATCCACTCTGGGTCCCATGATGTAAGAGCCATGCGTCGTGGAGCGCGAGGTCACGTATCCATGCTTGTAGGGCCGGGCATGCGACGTAATGCGGTGTCTGGTCTTCGGGTCGCAGAACACTGTTAAAATCCACTATGTAATGGTCCATATTTCCTTGAAAAAGTGGGGCTACCTCCTCCGAATAGAAGACATGCCTGTCACCATGGTGCGGATTGCCGGAGGGAGCGTAGATGTTAATGAGGCGGACTGCGCCAAGTTTGAGTGCGATGCCTCGCCCGTTCGGCAAGTACGTCACGTACGTCGCGTCTATGCCATCTCGGAGAAGGATGGCCGTTCCTCCTGCGCCATCACCTAAGGGTAGGCTGTAGGTGGTGTAGTCATATAGGTCTAAACGCAGCTCGGGACGGACCTCTTGGAGAAGGGCAATGTCCAAGTCTGCCGCTCTGATCATGTCGTGTAACATGCGGGTCTTGACAATGGAGTGGACACCATTTACACTGACTGTTCCCACACGGTATGACTGACACATATCAAGTGGCGGAGGTAGTGTGCCGGTGCAAGCCCGCAGTGATCTCACACACCACACAGCCATCCATCTGCATGCTGTGCGTTACTGTGCCATATGAGTCCCTGACTGGCAGAGACCTCCGGGCTCAATGTCAGCCATGGGCTCTGGTGGAGATATCGATGTTTGCTGTGCATCATCTGCCTCCATATCGTCTGCCCAATCACTAAGAGACGGTTGTGATATTGTTGGGTAGGAGAGTGTTCCTTGTCTTCAGGCACCTTCTGGTGAATGATGCCACTGGAGTCCGTTGCAATTGTGGACGAGTCAACGAAGCCGATGTCTTCCGCCGGCTTCACATCTACATCTACATCTACATCTATACTCCGCGAGCCACCTTACGGTGTGTGGCGGAGGGTACTTATTGTACCACTATCTGATCCCCCCTTCCCTGTTCCATTCACGAATTGTGCGTGGGAAGAACGACTGCTTGTAAGTCTCCGTATTTGCTCTAATTTCTCGGATCTTTTCGTTGTGATCGTTACGCGAGATATATGTGGGCGGTAGTAATATGTTGCCCACCTCTTCCCGGAATGTGCTCTCTCGTAATTTCGATAATAAACCTCTCCGTATTGCGTAACGCCTTTCTTGAAGTGTCCGCCACTGGAGCTTGTTCAGCATCTCCGTAACGCTCTCGCGCTGACTAAATGTCCCCATGACGAATCGCGCTGCTTTTCGCTGGATCATGTCTATCTCTTCTATTAATCCAACCTGGTAAGGGTCCCATACTGATGAGCAATACTCAAGAATCGGACGAACAAGAGTTTTGTAAGCTACTTCTTTCGTCGATGAGTCACATTTTCTTAGAATTCTTCCTATGAATCTCAACCTGGCGCCTGCTTTTCCCACTATTTGTTTTATGTGATCATTCCACTTCAGATCGCTCCGGATAGTAACTCCTAAGTATTTTACGGTCGTTACCGCTTCCAATGATTTACCACCTATGGCATAATCGTACTGGAATGGATTTCTGCCCCTATGTATGCGCATTATATTACATTTATCTACGTTTAGGGAAAGCTGCCAGCTGTCGCACCATTCATTAATCCTCTGCAGGTCTTCCTGAAGTACGTACGAGTCTTCTGATGTTGCTACTTTCTTGTAGACAACCGTGTCATCTGCAAATAGCCTCACGGAGCTACCGATGTTGTCAACTAAGTCATTTATGTATATTGTAAACAATAAAGGTCCTATCACGCTTCCTTGCGGTACTCCCGAAATTACCTCTACATCTGCAGATTTTGAACCGTTAAGAATGACATGTTGTGTTCTTTCTTCTAGGAAATCCTGAATCCAATCACAAACCTGGTCCGATATTCCGTAAGCTCGTATTTTTTTCACTAAACGTAAGTGCGGAATCGTATCAAATGCCTTCCTGAAGTCCAGGAATACGGCATCAATCTGCTCGCCAGTGTCTACGGCACTGTGAATTTCTTGGACAAATAGGGCGAGCTGAGTTTCACATGATCTCTGTTTGCGGAATCCATGTTGGTTATGATGAAGGAGATTTGTATTATCTAAGAACGTCATAATACGAGAACATAAAACATGTTCCATTATTCTACAACAGATTGACGTAAGCGAAATAGGCCTATAATTATTCGCATCTGATTTATGACCCTTCTTGAAAATGGGAACGACCTGCGCTTTCTTCCAGTCGCTAGGTACTTTACGTTCTTCCAGAGATCTACGATAAATTGCTGATAGAAAGGGGGCAAGTTCTTTAGCATAATCACTGTAGAATCTTACGGGTATCTCGTCTGGTCCGGATGCTTTTCCGCTACTAAGTGATAGCAGTTGTTTTTCAATTCCGATATCGTTTATTTCAATATTTTCCATTTTGGCGTCCGTGCGACGGCTGAAGTCAGGGACCGTGTTACGATTTTCCGCAGTGAAACAGTTTCGGAACACTGAATTCAGTATTTCTGCCTTTCTTCGGTCGTCCTCTGTTTCGGTGCCATCGTGGTCAACGAGTGACTGAATAGGGGATTTAGATCCGCTTACCGATTTTACATATGACCAAAACTTTTTAGGGTTCTTGTTTAGATTGTTTGCCAATGTTTTATGTTCGAATTCGTTGAATGCTTCTCTCATTGCTCTCTTTACGCTCTTTTTCGCTTCGTTCAGCTTTTCCTTATCAGCTATGATTCGACTACTCTTAAACCTATGATGAAGCTTTCTTTGTTTCCGTAGTACCTTTCGTACATGATTGTTATACCACGGTGGATCTTTCCCCTCGCTTTGGACCTTAGTCGGTACGAACTTATCTAAGGCGTACTGGACGATGTTTCTGAATTTTTTCCATTTTTGTTCCACATCCTCTTCCTCAGAAATGAACGTTTGATGGTGGTCACTCAGATATTCTGCGATTTGTGCCCTATCACTCTTGTTAAGCAAATATATTTTCCTTCCTTTCTTGGCATTTCTTATTACACTTGTAGTCATTGATGCAACCACTGACTTATGATCACTGATACCCTCTTCTACATTCACGGAGTCGAAAAGTTCCGGTCTATTTGTTGCTATGAGGTCTAAAACGTTAGCTTCACGAGTTGGTTCTCTAACTATCTGCTCGAAGTAATTCTCGGACAAGGCAGTCAGGATAATGTCACAAGAGTCTCTGTCCCTGGCTCCAGTTCTGATTGTGTGACTATCCCATTCTATACCTGGTAGATTGAAGTCTCCCCCTATTACAATAGTATGATCACGAAACTTCTTCACGACGTTCTGCAGGTTCTCTCTGAGGCGCTCAACTACTACGGTTGCTGATGCAGGTGGTCTATAGAAGCATCCGACTATCATATCTGACCCACCTTTGATACTTAACCCAGATTATTTCACATTCGCATTCGCTAATAACTTCACTGGATATTATTGAATTCTTTACTGCTATAAATACTCCTCCACCATTGGCGTTTATCCTATCCTTGCGGTATATATTCCATTCTGTGTCTAGGATTTCGTTACTGTTCACTTCCGGTTTTAACCAACTTTCCGTTCCTAATACTATATGCGCACTATTTCCTTCAATAAGCGATACTAATTCAGGAACCTTGCCCTGGATACTCCTGCAGTTTACCAATATTACGTTAACTTTTCCTGTTTTTGGTCTCTGAGGACGGACGTTCTTTATCAACGATGCTGATGTTCTCTCTGGTAAGCCGTCAGGTATTTTATCGTTTCGCCCAAGGGGGGGTCCCTCTAACCTAAAAAACCCCCGTGTGCACGCCACACGTACTCTGCTACCCTAGTAGCTGCTTCCGGTGTGTAGTGCACGCCTGACCTGTCTAGGGGGGCCCTACAGTTCTCCACCCAATAACGGAGGTCGATGAATTTGCAACCATTATAGTCGCAGAGTCGTCTGAGCCTCTGGTTTAGACCCTCCACACGGCTCCAAACCAGAGGACCGCGATCGACTCTGGGCACTATGCTGCAGATATTAAGCTCAGCTTGCACTCCGCGTGCGATGCTGGTTGTCTTCACCAAATCAGCCAGCCGCCGGAAGGAACCAAGGATGGCCTCAGAACCCAAGCGGCAGGCGTCATTCGTTCCGACATGTGCTACTATCTGCAGCCGGTCACACCCAGTGCGTTCAATAGCTGCCGGAAGGGCCTCCTCCACATTACGGACGAGACCCTCCGGCAAGCACACCGAGTGCACACTGGCATTCTTCCCCGACCTACCCGCTATTTTCCTGAGGGGCTCCATAACCCGCCTAACGTTGGAGCTCCCTATAACTAATAGGCCCGCCCTCTGTGACTGTCGGGACCTTGCCGGAGAATCGGCCACTGGCCCAACAGGCGAGGCATCCTGTGGTGGCTCGGAAACGATGTCATCACCACTAGGAAGCACCCCGTACCTGTTGGAAAGGGGTAAGGCAGCTGCCACGCGGCCAGATCCCACCTTCGCCTTTCGGCCAGGCACACGCGAGCCCACCACTGTCCGCCATTCACCCTGGAGTGATGGCTGACCGGTAAGATGCTCACTGCCGGAAGACGCAGCGACATCAGGGGTTCCATGTGATTCCAAGACCACCGAAGTAGGCATAGGTCTCACCACAGTTGCCCCAACGCCACTACGAGCCGACGCCTGCGCCTCGAGCTCGATGAGCCTAACAGACAAAGCCTCCACCTGCCCCCGAAGAGTGGCCAATTCTCCTTGCGTCCGCTCACAACAACCACAGTCCCTACACATGACTATGTTTACCCTACTCTATACGGTGACAAATTCCCAAGATAATCTTCTGATGAGCTACTCTGATAATCAAGAAACACTCACTGAAATACGAGACGCGAAAACTACGCTAGGTTTTCCCAGAAAAACTATTTAAAAGCTAAGCGCAGCAAATAAGTACAAAATAAATTTCTCTCCTAACGATCAAGAACTGTTAGTTTCTATGCAGAGCAGATAAACACAAATAGAATCCCTTCCTTAGTGGAAGGTCGTAAACAAAATGCAAAATAAACGCTTTATACAAACAGTACTCGCTGCTGCTGGTGCTCTCGCTCTGGCTGTCACAAGACTGACAATCGCCTCTTCTTGTGTCGTTTGGGTGAATTTTGCTTTCGGGTCCGAGATTCGACATCCACTGGAGGGCGGGGCTCGACACAGTCTCGGTCGCTAGGAACCCCTATGTCCGATCCCGACAGTGACGGTGGATGGGTGCCCACGACGCTGCGGTGGGCAGAGGCTGTAGGAACCTCTGCACCGTTGGGCTGCGGCGTCGTCGACGGCGCTGACTCTCCAACGGAGCTTTCAGCGGCTGGAGGAGGTAGCAGGTTTTGATCATCCCTCACATCATGTCGTGCCGCCTCCACATATGTTAGCGGGAGAGAGGTCATAGTGGATCGTTGGGGAAGTTCATTGCGGGGCAACTGAACGAGGCGGTGCTGCAGACACTCAGTTCTAACATGGCCCTCCTGGCCGCAGCCCGAGCAGGTCCTCGGTTGTCCATCATATATAACAATTGCGCGGCACCCACCAACGAAAATATATGATGGAACGTGCTTCTTAAGTTCTATGCGCACTTGTCGTACCCTGTTAAGGACAGGGTACGTTTCGAATGTGTTCCATTTCTCCTCTGTGTGGCTCAGAACTGTGCCGTATGGCCGCAGCGCATCAACGACTAGGTTGGCAGGAACTTCGAACCTGTAGTTCAAAGATGCGCACGGTACGCACCCCCAGACCAGCATGGTCAACTCCTACCACGCTCACATTACCGTCTGCGTGACAGAAGCGAAAGCCGTTTGCAGATTGTTGGAGTAATCTGTCGCAGGCCGCTTCGTCAATCAGTTTGAGGTACACTGTGCTGGTTACAATAGACAGATGAATGCCTATCAGTTCTTGTGGTTCTATTTGCATGATGTCTCGTAGAAACCGTTCAATTTCATGGGCCTTCGGTCTCGTGTACGATGCGTTGAACGTTAGTTTGATTGTAGTTTTTCGATATGAGAACGCCATGTCGGGTCGGTACAAGTACTATAAGGCAATACAACGACGCGACCGCGCGCTAGCGGGTAAATAACAACACCTGCGGAGCACTGCCCGGCGCGCCGAGCCCGTCCGCACGGTAACACGGCTGAAAGGTGACTGCGTCCATCTGAGCCACCGAGGACACAGATGAATAGCGCAACTGTAGGGACTTATCCCTTGCACGCTTCCCATGAGACTCACATTCCCAACTGTCCACAATTCTACATATGTAGTGTACCTTATAGACAGAATTCTACATATGTAATGTACCTTATAGACAGAATTGTGGACAGTTGGGAATGTGAGTCTCACGGGAAGCGTGCAAGGGATAAGTCCCTGCAGTCGCGCTATTCATCTGTGTCCTCGGTGGCTAAGATGGATAGAGCGTCTGCCATGTAAGCAGGAGATCCCGGGTTCGAGTCCCGGTCGGGGCACACATTTTCAGCTGTCCACATCGAGGTATATCAACAACACCTGTCGGCAACTGTGGGTTACAGTTAGTCATCATTCATTCCAGGGAAAAGCTGCACGGTCATCAACAGTATTCTGTTCTTTCGAGAACAGTTACTGTCTTCATATATACCCTGAAGAAGTTCACTTGCAACAGTGACCGAAACGTCGGTAGTTTTACGTATTGACAACGCGGTCACAAACCCAAAAAATATTACTGACTATGACTAATGGCTTGTCTACTCTCACACGACTTCTCGTGAACCTCACTGTTTATATTTGTAAAAATACCTTTGTTTTAGTGTTATGTTAGTTAATATCGTTTGCTTGCTACAACAGGCCAAGGATTATGGCTCCTAACTGAGCCGTGCATAGGCCCCACCCGCTCTCAAGGCAGAACTCTTGTGCGAAGAATGCCAGCCAGCCCATTGAGGCCCACTTGAGAAGAATGTGGGTAGCAGCGCCCTCCCCCGCACTGAGGAATGCGTCCTGGCTTCGCTCGATACGGCTCCCTGGAGCTGGTCTCAACTGCCGCCTTATTCTGAACTGCAGCAAACATACGGGTATTTTGAATTACTTTCTCGTTGCCAGCTGTAGTACATCCCATTGCTTTATAAGGTAGCACAGTGGCAGTGGATTCATCGTCGAGAGTGTTCAGATTTCTGGCCACTCAGTATAGTTTTAGGTCGTAGTACTTTCTATAAACCGCTTTAGCGATGCAATAGTTTTGTTTAATAAGGCGAGTAGTTATTTCCTTCTCTGTTTTCTGCAACTCAGTTCCGTCTCTG
The DNA here is from genome assembly GCF_023898315.1 of Schistocerca nitens. NCBI lineage: Eukaryota > Metazoa > Arthropoda > Insecta > Orthoptera > Acrididae > Schistocerca > Schistocerca nitens. The sequence continues at coordinate 485,074,369 of NC_064614.1, read as the reverse complement.
GTTACCTCCGTTTGGCTTTCAAATTGTATTCCTATAAATCAAGGTTTCACACTTGTTGGGACGCTAGACTCTAGCAGGAGGCCGCAGAAAACACTGTTTGCGCATACTGATTTACATTTTCTGTGGTTTAAAATTCGAATTCAGATGGCTCTGAGCACTGTGGGACTTAACATCGGAGGTCATCAGTCCACTAGAACTTAGAACTACTCAAACCTAACTAACCTAAGGATATCACACACATCCATGCCCGAGGCAGGATTCGAATCTGCGACCGCAGCAGCCGCGCGGTTCCGGACTGAAGTTTTGATTACACTGAGCGTTTTCTTTCTATACTTTTCCACCACTCAGAATGTCAAGCTGTTAAATGAATTTTATCTGAAAAATCAAGAAAAGGATAACTTGGATCCTATAAATATATGTTAATAGTGAGTTTAATTTTCCTGTTACATATATCTTTAGCGACCTGAGCGAGATGTGGCTACAGCAGAGCCCCCTACCACAGAGTACGTGAACCACAGTTCCAGGGAGATGAGAATACCAAGCAAACAATCTCCGGTCGCTAACAGCGAAGGTTTTTATTATTTTAATGATTGTAAAGAATTAAAAGATGCTCCTTCGCCATTACAAGAATGGTCTATGTGAGTCACAGCCGACGCGTAATATTGTATATGTTCGTGGTAATACGCTAGACGATAGGAGAGGAGCGTGTCTCAATTCACAATCCAAACGTGATGTTTGAGTAGGAATGGTATAATGTTGCGTAGATTCATACTGGGAGTTTTTACGATAGGTAGCAGGCAACATCTGACAAAGAGAAAGTCTGCTTTAGTTTGGTAGGTTTAAAAGTGGCGGTGCCAAGTAGGGATTTTTTAAATATTTTTACTATTACACTTCGGTTGGAGAGGTAGTGGGACTGTTAAAAGCTTCTTTGCTTCAACGCCACGCACATCAGTAGATAAGTTTTCTCTCAATAACACGAATCCTGGATCACGTGCGTTATGTGCTTGTGTTCGTAGATTTTGCAAAGTTGTATTTAAAGATGAAATTGTTTCTAATGTGATACAGATTATAAGAACAATTAAGTCAAGTAATAACATTATTGGGAGCAAAAGTCAAGTACGAATCAGTTTAAAAGTATAAATTAATTTTTTTTATTGTCTGGAAAAAATAATGAAATTATTTATTTCGTGCCGTTGTCTACGCATCGATATCTCTGAAGCACAGTTATGGCTTGGGCAGCTGGCCGCATATTAAAGAATTGTTACTATATGACGCTACATAACGTTCTTTTGGAATTAAAAATGTTACGAGGGCGCGCAGAAATGTAACGCCTCCGAATTTTTTATTTCAAAACTCTTAAAGATTTTTAAATAAAACAAACTTCATTAACATTATACATATTTACTGTTCATGTCTACATATTTATTTCTCAACATAGTCACTTTGGTGACGAACAAATTTCTCCCTACGAGAGACCAGTTAGCTGATGCCTTCACTGATGGATGGTTGACTCTGTTGAAAGAGTCACAGCCTCGCCTCACATTGCACCACATCACAGTGAAAGCGAAGTTGTCGAAGACGTTCTTTAAGTTTTGAAAACAGATTAAAATCGGATGGTACCAAGTCGGGACTGTATAAAGGATGATTTGTGACAGTGAACCCAAGGCATCGGATTGTTGCAGACGTCGCAACGACCGAGTGGGGTCTGGCGTTGTGATGCTGAAATGGGGGTGCGCCAAGTGTGTACGAACTCTTCGAATTCAGGCTTTCAGTTTTCTGAGCTGTTTCTCACGCACAGGTATAATTACATTACGCACCACCAAGTAACACCCTACAATTTGCGTCAGCGAAGCGGGAAAGTCAAACGAGTAATATGCATGACGTGTAGTACCTCAACTGATACTGAGAGCGGAATAAAAAATCGGCGGCATTAGGTTTTAGCACCCCCTCGTATAATGTTGTTACTTAGCTGGAAGGAATATTTAGTTGTTGATTTGTTCTGAGGTGTTTTGAATAAAAGTACTGGATTGCTTTGCAATAAGTATATCTTGCAATAAAACGAATAACAACTATACGGCTACGATAACAGTAGCCACGCAGAGCGTACAAGATACAGTGTTAAAGCTACATAGGACCAAAATTGTTAATAGATCGTGAGACATACGAGGCCTATTCGGAAAGTAAGGAACGATAGGTCGCGAAATGGAAACGATAGTCAAAATCAAAACTGTTTTATTTGCAATGCTTAGCTACACCTTCCTGCTACTTCTCTACACAGTCACCGCTCAGACTTAGACATCTGTCGTAGCGCTGTAGCAACTTTTCAATTCCCTCGTTATAGAAGACAGCCGCCAGTACTTTTCGACAATTTTCTACTCTGGACTGCAGCTCGATGTCTGTGTCAAAATATTGTCTTCATAGCCAATGGTTCACTTGAGCAGAGATGAACCTCAGGGGTAGCCAATTACGGGATTTATTGTGGGTGATCAAACACCTCCCATCGAAAACGCTGCAGGAGAATCTTCATTGCCCCTGCGGAGTGCGCCCGAGAATTGTCGTGTAGAACGAACCATATGACAGGTATGTCTGGTGGACTTCATAGCTTCTGGCGAAATCTTTCTATTGCTGCTGCTTCACTGATGCGCCCAACGACAAGACTGTTTCAACGAATTTCACGACGTCGGTTTTTCACCCTTCCTGGTTCTGGGTACAGCATCACGATGGACATATGAGTGAGTGGTGGCTACGATTATATCGAATGATGCCGGACTGCATTGATTATCTTCATGGCGTGATGGTAAAGGGTGCTGTTGGGTACACAGTACGATAAACTATGGTTCGCAAAGCCGGTAATTTAGGAAGTGGCTGTGACATTTGTGGTTTGTTAAAGCCGATAGCTGCACCCTATTTTCTACGTCTCTGTGACGTTACCTTCCAACAAGACAGTGCCATCTGCACCTACCTCAACATGTTTATCAGCACGTTTTCCAGTTCTTACACCCACTGAAAGAAATTGTCGTCGATTAGCGGCAAACTGGCGCAGCACCACTGACTAGGGGCTACGACTGATTAACTCTGGCACAGAGCTGGAGTGGCATGGAATGACATGATCATGCCTATAGTTGTAAAACTGCTGTAGCTACCGTAGACTACCACAAGTATGAGTAAGCGTAGACTACGGTAAATTTCCTAGTAGCTTCCGTCAGGTTAGGTCATATCCGCATTACCTGTATATTGAGTGTGTTGCATACCTGCCAGGCGTTACCTCATAATGATCTCTTTCTTATGCGATCAGTGCCTTACTAGATTCCCCCAAAAACCGGAAGCGGTGAACCATCTAGGAACTGAGTGAGGATATATAAAGGGCGGTGTAGCCTTCGCAACACTTTTGTTCTATATAATTACTCTTCTCTCTGTTATTTAAGAATAACCAATTTTTATAGCAAAACTGAAATTGTCAATGTCTAACTCAGGTTTTATTCGAAAATTGTTGATTTTTAACGTGAAACAGAGGGATGCTGTAGTATAAATAAAGAAAACAACACAGATTTATGATACATGAAAAAGCAATTTACGTAACAAGTATGTAAAATAAAAAAACGCGAAAGAAAAATGTGTCAAACATAGCTTCAATACTTCGTCGAACGTATATAAAAGGTGTCTCTGTTATTCATAGACAACTTTCGCATTTATCAATAATAATAGGAAACTCTTGCCATTGATATATATTTTTTTATGTTTGTACATGTAAACTGTACTTCCGTCAAAAGTAATTACTTTGGTTACATAAAAATGCAGACGTTACACGATACACAAATTTTTATTCCAAATAATAGCCATTTATGTTCTGTAAGCGTATAAAATACGCAACGGACTAACAGTCTATGATGTGCGGTTCTAATTATGTGGAAAGCAAACAACCAAACAGAAAAGGAAAAACAAAGAAAAGTCGTCGCCTCCCTTTTTACGACATATTCATTTATGTTTCTTTCCCTGCCACTTCTACCAATACTACCGGTAATTTTACCATTTACTATTTCATTTTTATAGTGTACCAAAATAACCGAAGCGTAATTTTGGTAGAGTGGAACTCTAACCGTATCTGTCATCCTACCCCATTTCAACGCGATAGTCAGCTGTGTTAGAACTGTTATTTGCTGCCGGAATTGGAAGGTCTATGTACTAAATTTCTCACCCTCTATACCGCCAAATCCCCTACAAATCTAGTCATGTGTTCTTCTTATGACAGCATATACTTACAATAAGTAAAATTTCGTTGTTTAACATTCTTTCTAGTGTTACAGTTTCAATTCCCAACAGTGTAGAAACTTCCATGTGTATTTTTGGGCAATGTGAAATAGTCTGATTTAGACAAAGCTTCGTTTAAAATTAGATGAATGTTGTAATTTTGAAACATGCTTCAGCGATGTAGTGGCGATTTACTGCTGTCAGATGGGAAGAGTTATGTCGGGAAACAAGAAAACGTTACTGCAAGTATAGATTTTCTGTTGAAATCATTGGACTAGACCTTTTGTGAGGGTTTAAACACTTCGTAATACTAGATACCCTTATTTAATGTTCTCCGTGTGGACATTAATTTTACGTGAACACTGGAAAAATATATTATCTTCAGTCTCAATTCTTGAAAATCTTTTTTAGTTTTCAGACCTTTCACCGATTGTTCTAAAATCTGACATATTGTTTCAGAATATTGGGCTGGACGCATAATACGTTAGCACTGATAATCTTGTTTACAGTATTCTCGCTCTGGTCCGTCAAGGATAAGATGTCTTGACAACAATCAGTACTTCCGTGTCAGAACATGTCCGACAAGTGCGGGATACAACTTTTGCTTGTTCAAATCTTCATATCTTATAATATCAGAAACAGTGACGTTAACGTAATGTTCAGCGTCTTCCTAACGTTCAACAGGCCTCTATGATTTCTTATTCCGTCATTTTAGCCACAGTTGGACTGTGGTAGATATTACGATTAGTCGGCTGACTACTGTATTCGTTACTCTTCAGTGTCCCCTGGGCTTCACGAAAACGTTTTGTAACTATCAGAAACGGCTATCCAACTCAATGTTAACTGACCGTATACCTTCCAAATTATTATGAATATCTTTCTCTCCGGAAATCCGCCTTTGAAGGAAAATTTAGTTGTTCCTCGCTATTCTTCTTCTCCTACAGCTCTACAGTTTCACACAGACGCATAAGCACAAAACATCTGTTCGTATCTGACGTCCTGAAACTCCAACTATGATTAAATTAATGCTTCTCGATGTGGCTGTTCGAAATGGTTCAAAGAAAGTACACTGTTTGACAAAAACGGTTAATCACGCATAAGACATGCTTAGATTTCAGTGTAACTCCGAATATATACACTCCATCGGCGGGTGTGTTAATGACTAGGAGTTGCAATTCTCTGCGACAGGCATAACCGCCACCAGAGTCCATTAGTATTTTTCCTGTTTAGTGTTGTTACCAGGCCTAGTATGGTACATAAGGGGCGTGAATCGCGTTTTCTGTTGAGTGATTGCTGTGAAGGACACGGAGATGAAGCGTACTCGTGTGAGACATCTTTGTCAGCTACCAACACAGTTTGAAAGGGCCGTCCATTTGGCCGGGTGATAGAACTGTGCAGTATCCACATCTGTGGAGATTTGTGAGGGATTCGGATGTGATGATGCCCAGATGGTGGACTGCATGGGAACATTATGGCAGGCATACTCGTCGCCATCATTGTGGTCGATCACGTCTGACCACCACAAGGAGGACTGCCATATTGCACTTCACATCTACGCCTGCCATCCGAGAACAAGTGGTGGACTCCCAGCAACATTACGTATCATTCCACACCAACTGTCGATGGAATTAACGTTTCGTACATGAAAAGTATGCACATGGCATTGTTCCCTTCTGGGAAATTTGGCCGCCTGGTTGTTTTTATTTGACGCCACTTCGGCAACTTGCACATCGGTGATGATGATGAAGGAAACACACACATCCAGTCGAACACGGTGCCAATGCTAATCACAAGACTACGACTTGTAGACTACCACAATACAAACGGCTGCCTTGGGAGTGGTGCCCCTACCAGGAAACATGGGCTGCTGAAGAATAGCATCGCATTATGTTCAGCTGTGAAACGTGATACTGCTTTAGCTCAGCAGACCAACGTCGGTGAGTATGGCGGCGACCTAGGATGAGGTCCCATTCTTCCAATGTTTTGGAGAGGCACAGCGATGATACTCACGGTGTCGGAACTCATCGGGCATGTTTTCCCGTCGCGGCTGGTAGTGAGTGAGGGAAGACACGATCTTACAACCTCACTTATTACCTCTCATGTGGGAGCTCGTTGCGTCATTTTTAGATAGGACAGTGCGCATCCACACATGACACGTGTACCCATGAACTACGTCATAACTGAGGAGTTCCCGTGGCCAGCAGCTTCGCCAAATGTCAGTGGGACCAATTCGAACATCACTACGTCCCAGTGCCAGGACAAGTTACAGCAGATGTGGGCTAGTCTGCCTGAGGAAAGGATGCCTTTCCAAAACAACTAGGTCCAAAACAACTAGGCCACATAGTTCCCATACATGTTTTACTGGAGAGGCTGCAAAGAAGCAGTCCAAGAATACATGGACTGCACTGTGTAATTGTATAGGTCTCGTGTAAACATTATTCTTGAACACTCCTAATGAAATCAAGAATTTTTGATCGTCTTCTTCAAACACAAATGATGGAACGTTAGATTTCTCGAGGTCTTATGGTGGGTAGTGGTGATGTTTCCAAAGAGCTCTAGTACGACAGGATGTGGTAATTCTTAGTAGTAAGTCCTACGATAGAGGTTCTATCGACATATTATCCACACAAGTATTGCCTGAAATGTTTGAGAATTTCGCTCTGGCTGTTTGAAGATGGTGGGACTGGGCAGTCGCGAGCTTGTGCGTCATTATCTTCCACCACTCACTCTCAATTAATGGTGCAACTAATCAAAGGATACTGCACTCGATTTGAACGTTTTTCGAAGTTCCGCTGTTGTGGAAAGTTCTGACCAAGTGGGATGATTTTATTTGGTGAATTTTAATGTTGCATTTTAGTATTAGTATCAGATGTGTTTGCTCTTAGACCTAGCCGAAGTCTTTAAGGTAAATTAGTGGAGCGCTGTTGAGATAACCGGTTAGAAAGAAGTTGGTGTGTTAGAATTTGGTGACAATACCAATTAGTTCTTTTGCCTATTATGTATTAGCACATACTCTCCATCACGTTTCGTGGCGTTACGCCAGGGTTCCGTAAGACTATCTCATGGATTCCGACTTTGATGCTAATCTCCTTTCTGCTCCTCCACATTACTTTCTTCTACCTTTGGTTCACTCGCAGTTCTTATTTCGTGCTCATTAGATGGTTCATTCCATTCAATTATTTCTTTTTACTTCCCCACTCTCACAGAGGATGGCAATGTCATTAGCGAATCTTATTATTAACAAACTTTCACTAGTGGTGGCTCGTAAGTATACATTCTGGTTGTTCACACATTTTTAAATTCATATAGATATGAGAGTATGAAATTTATAGTATCTGCTGTATAACAATTAAGCTTATCAACATATCTGTAAAACTCCAACCGCTGCCAATAATAATAATAATAATAATAATAATAAATTGTATGAAAAAATAAACAATAGTTTGTGGAATTTCGTTGTTTGTGCATAAATAAGTACACTTTATGGCAAGAACGAAATAATGTTCAAGCTTTCACTACTCCCCGTTTCGCATTTTTGTGTAAGAGGAAATTTTCGTGCTTTTCAACTTTGTTCGGCAAACGTACAGGATCCCTAATACATGTATTAACTTCCGGGCTGAAAGTCAGACATTCTTAGGCTGCATTCACATAACAACCTAGGCTTATTATACACTTCTTTGTTAAATGTTCGCTTGTTGTCACCCTTATGTGATTTCGTCATTTCGTCAGAAAACGGATCTGGTCTGTGTGGCCCTGATCCCTTTGTGGCTAATTTTTGATGGTAATGTTCTTTTCTGTAAGCTCATAAGACGGATTCAACCGAGTTAAGATTGACACTGCACGGGAAAGCCGATTCCTGCACAGTAGCCAACCAGCTCTAAACACAAACTGCCTTTTGCGGAAATAAGTACTATCTACCAACAAGATCACTTGAGTAGAACACAAATGAGGCTCTGAGAGACATGAGGGCCAAAAGCACACCGTCTTCGGCCACGCATTAAAGTGAATATCAGAGAAACCAGCTTTTCGTGAATGTTCATACATATATACAGTGTGAGCCTACAGTACAGATAAACCTAACCCAATAAAAGATCGACAGATGACAGAAGCATGAACAAATGCTGCAGTGTCACAATTGATGAGGATGTGCTTCATGGTTCTCAGCGCCTTAAATGGGTTACTTTGCGATAAAATACAAAACATTCAAAATCCCGCAAAACTATCAGTATAACTATAACATACACTGATGTCAGATCTAATTTTATTATATATTGAGTGAATTGGCATATCTGAGGAATATACTACCGTCTATCGGGATTTACGCCAAGCGAGCAGGTTGGTTGGTTGGTTGGTTGGTTGGTTTAAAAGAGGGGGTAAGGGACCAAACTGCGAAGTCATCAGTCCCTTTTTCCCGGTAAAATAAATACACAAGGGAAAGAAAAAAGAAAGGAGACGTACAGTACAACAACAAGAGAAAGGAAGAACCAGAAGGACAACCAACACTACTATGGACAAAACAGGAAAAGAAAACCACAGAGACAAGAAAGAAACAGGTAGGAGGGATAAAAACAAGAGAGCAGATGACCGTGGCTGGCCGACCACGAGAATAAAAGGAAAAGCCAGCCACTCTGCGACACATTAAAACATCCAGTCTAAAAGCATTAGAGTGGAGAACACAAAGGGACAAAGGACATGCGCTAAAACTTACATAGTATGATGAAACCGACCGTCACGTATAAAACATAAAACTAAATTAGCTGATGAGGCGTTGTCAGCTAAATTTAATGGCACAGGGGATAAAAGTCTGCAGCAGTGTACTACCATCTAGTGGCACAGATGTAAACTCCTAGATGAGTGGTAAAGGCTAGCTGTGCACGCCGTGAAGTATACACGTTGCTTATCAAATGCGCATGTACTTGGCCTGTAATGTAATTACGTCACGCCAGTTGCGCATGCGCAAAAGATCCTTAAAACGTGAACAACTGACTCCAAGTTTCACTGAGTCTAGAGGAGCAATGTAGCACAGCGCGGTAGATGTAGTGCCGTGTATTTCAGATTATCACATTTACATAACGATTAACAGTATTCCAAGAAAAATCACCAATAAAATCCTCATGATGTCAAAAGTCAGGGTGTTCACATGCTCTTGTGCTCTTACACAACAGCCGCCACTGCTTTCCACTCTGATTTTTAATCCCACTCCTGAATCTTTGTTTCATTTTCAGTTTTGCTGCTTCAGTGTGTAGGCTGAACGACAGTGGAGAAATGCTGGGTCCATGTATTGCACCCTTTTTAATCTGAGCACTTCTTTTTAAGTTCTTGATATTCTCTCTTGATTATTGTACATACTGGACATTACCATTCTTCTTTAAAGCTGCAGCTATTTTCTGAGAATTTTAAACATCTTGTGCCACTTTACGATGGGTAACACTATGTCTAGGCTGATAAATACTATGAAAATGTCTTGATTTTTCTTAATTCTTACCTTCATTATCAAGTGAAACGTAAGAACTGCCAGTCTTCTCCCTTTATCTATCTTGAAGACAATCTGATCTGCATCCAGCACATCCTTTATTTTCTTTTCCTTTATTCTGTAATCATATTCTTGGCAACAACGTGGATTCATGAGATGTTAATATCACCCCTTATTGTGTGCAGGATTGCGTGTATGACATTTTGCCAAAAGTCTGATGATGTGTCTCCAGTCCCATACAGTCCACACAATAACTCGTGCTTCCCGTAGCGATTTTAGGAATTCCTAAGGAACGCCTTTTAGCCTTTCTACATTGTTTGTTCGTGCATGTTCTAAAACTCTGTCATACCCTAACTAATGCTAGATCCAAATCGGCATCCACGTCTTCTACCATGTCACATAAAAGTTCCTCCTCCTCGTGGAGGCCATCTATGTAGGTTTTCCGCCTATCCACTCTCTTCTTCGCACTCAGCATTGGAATTTTCCTTTTGCACGAAAAGTTATTTTGACTTTTTTGTGAGCTCAATTTGTACTTCAGATGACCATTTTTTCACTTTCTTAACATTTCAACTAATGCGCTTTAAGCTTTCCGGCACTTCCTATGCTTTCATTCGTAAGTGTCTTAAACTGATGGGAAAAAAGTCGCAACACCAAAAAACAATTTATTAGAGAAATGAAATTTTGGGAATACATTTGTCTAGGTAACATATTTAAGTGATTAACAGGGCAAGATCACAGGTTAATGTAAGCTCGAGGTAAGCTATAACAAATGTGAAATGCTGATATATTAATAACCGGTGTGAGAGCCGGAATGTTGAATGCAAACATGCATCAGTTGTGTTATACTGGTGCCAGTGTAATGTAGCAAGTTTTTACGAGATAACATTCATTGCAGTAAAGCAGGCAGCCGTGTAGCCCGGTGGCTGCAGGAGTGTGTCTTCGCTATGACTCACAGTGCAGCTGATGCTACTAGCCGTGAGAACGTCTCGAGTAACGTCTAGTAGGAACGTAAATTCATAACCATACGAATCTAAATAAACCATAGAAATTATCAACCGATTTTGTTCAAACTTGGTATACCATCTTTTGTTATTAAGTAGAAGAGCCTGTTAGAATTTCTGACTTTTATCTCTTATAGTTCCGGAGACTGAGAAAATTAGTTAAATGTCCAAAATCCGACATTTATGTTTCAGCTCAGTTAGGAACAATAGCAGTTTGTCTTTTATTATCATCTAAAGTCATAACAAAGTTTTCAATATATAAAATTACTTAACTGAAATTTTTTTTCAGAACTTGAACTACCCTGCATTTCATAGTGGAAAAATTATTCAAAATTATTATCTCATTATTTTGTTGTGTGTATACATGGGAATGAATGAGAGAGTCTCTGTGGGACATGCGTAAAAACTTGATACTATTTTATGTAAAAACTTAAGAAATTGAAAAAACTTATGAAATTGGGAAAATTGTGGTGAAACCACGAAGCTAATGACGTATGTCAATGTGTGCTTGATTTTGTGAGAGAGCAGCCAGAATAGAAGTCGGAAGTGGAATAAGTTTCTAAATTAATTTAAGGATTATTTTGTATTTCGGTCTATATTATTAAATATTATATTAGAAATTGGCATTGGAATGACCTAAATGATTTTCTGATTAGTGGTTGGCTCAGGCAAGTTTTACCGCGAGAATGATCTAGAAGAATCATTCTGACTGGTCATTCAAACCATTAGCCTATCAGAATTAAGCTCTTCCCACGCACAGAAAGTTGGATAAGCATAGAGTGGGGTGGCATCGAGAGAGTCGCTCGCCAACCTTCGTACGTGTAACGTAGTAAAAGCCTTCGGTTAAAGGCTACATTTCCCCCAATAGATGTAGTTAGAAGATAGTGGAACGGAGAGTACGTGTAACATCATGCTCAATGTCGCCGAGAAAATGACTTGTAAAATGGAGAACTGTTGAGGTCACTGCTGATGGGCAGTGCCGTGACTTAGGCAGTTTAAGTTACGAACGCCGTGAGGACAAATTGATTAATTAATCGATGTGTTATGATCGTGTGATATTTCGGTTTTAGTGAAATTCCACGTAGCATATACTTTATGGAATGCCTGGGCGAGTACTTCTAACTTTGAAGACCACTGATACGACCGAAGTTTCAACTCGCTACAGTAGTGGGTCAGCAACTGTCAGATCGAACATTAATCGGGTCGGACTGGTAGAAATTCTGTCTGCTTTTCTGTGGGAAATTTTGGTGTATTGACTGTGAACTTGGAATGATAGAGCAGTTAAAACAGTAAATTAGACCTTGATAGCAAATTTATGTGCTTCCTTAAGAATAATCCGCAGCTTGTGGACTTGCGGTAGCGTTCTCGCTTCCCACGCCCGGGTTCCCGGGTTCGATTCCCGGCGGGGTCAGGGATTTTCTCTGACTCGTGATGACTGGGTGTTGTGTGATGTCCTTAGGTTAGTTAGGTTTAAGTAGTTCTAATTTCTAGGGGACTGATGATCATAGATGTTAAGTCCCATAGTGCTCAGAGCCATTTGAACCTTAAGAATAAAAACCAGTTTACTAAAATTTCCGAAAGCTCGCTGCAGGTAAACTGCAATTACTCGCCACCCGAAATTTGTTAAAATGTACTTACGGGAACTAATTCGCAACTTGAGTTACGCGGCCACTGCTTGCTTTACACGGCCTACTGAGCATTTACTATTGCAGAGTGAAGGGACGTCGTAAGGAAGCCGTACTGAGGTAGGTGAACAATGAATTAGAGAGAACGTGTACGATCGAGTAACGACGGCAAACCCCGCTCCGCCGCACCGGATGTCAGTGAATGGGATGGAGTTCCGTGCCTGTCGCACTTATGCTGTCAATATAGGGACGGTTAATGCTGTTTGTGGATGATGTCCAATGTGAGCTCGCTTGGAGACACATCTGGCGATCGAGCATGCTAAGGCAATATGTCGACATTCTATAAAGTATGTTGGGTTACAACAGCAGTATGTGGGCGAACGTTATCCTGTTGGAAAATACCCTGTGGAATGGTGTTGATGAATGGCAGCACAACAGGTCGAATCACCAGACTGACGTACAATTTTGCAGTCAGGGTGCGTGGGATTAACACGAGAGTGGTCCTACTGTCGTACGAAATCGCACCCCAGGCCATAACTCAAACGGTAGGTACACTGTGTGAAGCACGCAGACAGGTTGGTTCCAGGTAAACACCTGGCCTCTTTCTAACCAACACACGACCATCACTGGCACCGACACAGCACCAGCTGTCATCGGAAAACGCAACAGACATCCACTCCGCCCTCCAATGTGCTTTCGCTTGACACCATTGAAGTCGCAAATGGCGGTGGTTTGGGATCAGTGGGGACTGATCATCAAATAACCGATCTGTAACAGTTCGTTGTGTCATTGGGGTGCCAACTCGTCTTCGAATTGCTGCTGCTGCGGCACTCTCTCGTTAGTGCCACGTGGCCGTTCGGAGTCCGGTCTTCCTGCGACCGGACGTCTTCGTGACCAACACTGCAAGCAATCATGTACAGTGGCTACAAATGTTTCAAATGGCTATAAGCACTATGGGACTTAACATCTCAGGTCATCAGTAAACTAGACTTCAACTAGACTTAGAACTACTTACACCTGACTAACCTAAGGACATCACACACATCCATGCCCGAGGTAAGATTCGAACCTGCGACCGTAGCGGTCTCGCGGTTCCGGACTGAAGCGCCTTGAACCGCTCGATCACAGTGGCCGGCCCAGCGGCTACATTCCTGCCAAATCTTTCTGCAGTATCGCGGAAGGAACATTCAGTTTCTCGTAGCCCCATTACACGACATCGTTCAAACTCTGTGAGGTGTCGATAATGGCGTCTTTTCTCCCTTGTAGCCACTTTTGACTAACATCGACTTACCACGTCCTGTCTCAAAGGTAGGTAACGCTCGAAACCGTTACAGAATGTAATTAAAGCAAACCTGATTGACATCTTCATAGTGGCTCAACTAGCGCCGCTCTTATGCGACTGGCACGAAACTGAATAGACATCATCTTTCAGATGTAGAAATAGGACTACTAACTTTCGTTTATGTCGCACAGCACCTCCTTGGTGATGCAAATTTTTTCTCTCAGTGTATGTTGCTGCAGACCTTTTTCCCAGGCTATTTATCTCCTTATTTCGTCGATCAATTAATGTGTTCATATGTGACACAAAGTTTGTTCACGGTTGCTTGTTTTGTACCTATATTTGCCCTGCAACCTCTGGGATTGCCTTTTTTACTCCAGGAGTGATATTGGCCGTAATTTTCAGTTCAGCGAGTCCTGACTCACGAAATAGTAACCCAACCGTATGTTAACGCTTTGAGGAAGAAGAAGATTGCAAGGGGAAGCACAACTTGATACGTTGGCTGAACGGAAAATGTTTGTAATCAGAAGACCTTAACCTGCTCTGCGGTGTACCTGAGCAGACAGTGTGTGGAGTGTATTTGCTGCAGTGGACCGAGCGGGTAAAGTAGTGTGGCCGTTAAACAGAGGCAGGAGAAACACTGGCTGCGTGCGGGCGCGGCACATCCAGCAGGGCGGCGCACAGCGCGGTCGGGGTTTGCGGCGGCGCCGGCGATTACCGCGTGTCGTCGCGGCTGTTGCATTGTGGGTGCGCGGCTAATGGCGTCTCATTACCGCGTAATGCGCCGCGCGGCGCTGCCCGGGAGCTCCACCTAGCGCCGGGCCGCCCCAACACCGCTGCTTTCTCCGCCATACTGACCACCTTTGTCTGCACGCCGTGAAATTTAGTTCGGACTTGTTGCGCGTACCGGAGCATCCCATCCAAACAACGAAGGCCGCTCTTTACACACTTTGCACACGCGACTGCGGCAGTGCTGATCCCTCCAGCTACTTTACATCATTCACCCTTATAAGACAGGGTATTTCGAAATGATTCATACCATGTTACAAGACACTATCTCCTACTCGAATGAACACGGAAACTTGCAGTAGATTTTAACTTACGCATAGGGCTACTGTGAGAAACAAAACTTACAGGATATGAACATGCACGTCTACAGACGGCGGTACTATCACGTACACGAGGTATAAAAGAGCAGTGCACTGGTGCAGCTGCCGTTTGTGCTCAGCTGATTCAGTGATTCATTTAAAAGCTTTCCGACGGGATTGTGGCCGCACAACGGGAATTAACAGACTATTAACGCGAGATAGTAGTTGTAGCTAGAGGCATGCGACATTCACTTTCGTAAATCTTTTGGGAAATCAATATTCCGAGGTCCACAGTGTCAAAAGTGTGCCGAGAATACCAACTTTGAGGCATTACCTCTCATTATGGACAACGCAGTGGCCGACGACGGCCTTCACTTAACGACCGAGAGCAGCGGCGTTTGTGTGGAGCTATCAGAGCTAAGAAACACTGCGTGAAACCACAGCAGGAATCAAGGTGAGACATACGCCGGACGTATCCTTAAGGACAGTGTGGCGATATGTGGTGTTAATTGGTTATGGCAGCAGATGTCAGCCGCGAGTGCCTTTGCAAACTGCACATCTCATCTCCTGACCTCGTGGCCATTTCGGTTGGACCCGAGACGACTAGAAAACCATGGCATGGTCAGATGATTCCCAATTTCAGTTGGTAAGAGCTGATGGTAGGTTTCCAGTGTGGTGCAGACCCCACGAAGCCAAGGACCCAAGTGCTCAAAAGGCACAGCACAAGCTGGTGACGACTCCATAACGGCGTGGGCTGTGTTTACATGGAATGAGCAGGGTCCTCTGGTCCAATTGGAAACGGTTATGTTCGGCTACTTGGAGACCATTTGCAGCCATTCATGGACTTCATAAACCCAAACAATGATGGAATTTTTATGGATGACAATGCGCCATGTCACCTGGCCATAATTGTTCGCGATTGGCTGGAAGAACATTCTGGGCAGTTCGAGCGAATGATTTGACCACCCAGATCGCGAGAAATGAATCCAGTTTTACATTTATTGGACGTAATCGAAAGATCAGTTCGTGTACAACATCCTGCACCCACAACACTTTCGCAATTATGAACGCCTATAGAGGCAGCATGGTCTATATATTTCTGCAGGGGACTTCCAACGACTTCTTTAGTCAATGCCACGTCGAAAAGCTGTATTACGTCAGGCAATAGGAGGTCCGAAAAGGTATTAGGAGATATCACATGAGGTTTGTCACCTCAGTGTATTTATACACGTACACTGATCAGCCAAAACATTATGACCACTGCCAACCACGACGTTGGCTGGCGGCTTGTGACTTATGGGCAAGTGACGCAGTAACAAAAGTGTGTAAGCGGATGGGGTCGCCCTAGCGAAGATTTGGGCTGCAAATGAAGAAATTCATTGAGACAAGTGACTTTGACTGATGACAGATTATTATTATGCAGAGCCTGTGAACGTGTACCTCGAAAACGACGAAGCTGGTCGTTCACGTACTACTGTCGTGAGCATCCACTGAAAGTGGTTGAAGGACAGTGCGCTACCACTCTGCGCTAAATGATTGGACTCTTCACAGAAAGCCGGCCGGAGTGGCCGAGCTGTTCTAGGCGCGACCGCTACGGTCGCAGGTTCGAATCCTGCCTCGGGCATGGATGTGTGTGATGTCTTTAGGTTAGTTAGGTTTAAGTAGTAAGTTCTAGGGGACTGATGACCTCAGATGTTAAGTCCCATAGTGCTCAGAGCCATTTGAACCATTTCTTCACAGAACGTGGGGTTCGGAGGCTTGTATGCTCTGTAATGAAGGGTAGATGGTGATCTGTGACATCTCTGCCGAAAGACCACAATGCTGGTGCACGCACAAATGTTTCGGAGGACATCGTTCATCGTACGTCGTTCCACATTGAGCTCCTCAGCAGACCAGCCCTAGGTGTTCACATGTTGATCCAACGATATCACCATTTACGACTGCAGTGAGCACGGGACCATAGGGGCTCAACTGTAGATCAATGGGAACGTGTTGGCTCTTCGGGTGAATCATATTTTTGCTACTCTAGGTCAATGAACGTCTCCACGAACGCCGGCATCGAGATGAAAGGTGGCTCGAAACGTACGCGCTTCGGACGCAGGTTGGTGGGAGCAGTATTATGCTATGTGAGACGTTCTCCGGCATTTGCATATCTCTCATTGTCTCGGAGCCAGAACCGTGCTACAGAGGTTTCAGGAGCATTATAGTGAACTCAAATGAGATATACATAGGACGAAGCAATATAGTCTTCTAGAAAAATATGTTCACGGAATTTTACTGTCAACTGCAACGCGAAACACAGTGCCTCTTTTGTAACGTCTGCCACTGGAGTTGGATGGGCATCACCGTGACTCCTTTGCGCTTACTGTAAAGGAACCTGCGACGAAACGCTCTGCTCTTCTTTGTATCTTCTCTACTTCCTCAATGAATCTGGTACAGGTCTCAGGCTCATGAGTAATATTCAGGCATCGGCCCAACGAGGTTTTATAGTCTACTTACTTCACACATGGACTACATGTTCTGAAGATCCTTCCAGTGAATCCCAGCCTTGCATCTGCCTTTCTTGCGACTAAGTGTATGTGTTTGTTGCACTTTAAATCAATCCGCGAACGTCTTCCCATGTAGTTAAAATACACTCCTGGAAATGGAAAAAAGAACACATTGACACCGGTGTGTCAGACCCACCATACTTGCTCCTGACACTGCGAGAGGGCTGTACAAGCAATGATCACACGCACGGCACAGCGGACACACCAGGAACCGCGGTGTTGGCCGTCGAATGGCGCTAGCTGCGCAGCATTTGTGCACCGCCGCCGTCAGTGTCAGCCAGTTTGCCGTGGCATACGGAGCTCCATCGCAGTCTTTAACACTGGTAGCATGCCGCGACAGCGTGGACGTGAACCGTATGTGCAGTTGACGGACTTTGAGCGAGGGCGTATAGTGGGCATGCGGGAGGCCGGGTGGACGTACCGCCGAATTGCTCAACACGTGGGGCGTGAGGTCTCCACAGTACATCGATGTTGTCGCCAGTGGTCGGCGGAAGGTGCACGTGCCCGTCGACCTGGGACCGGACCGCAGCGACGCACGGATGCACGCCAAGACCGTAGGATCATACGCAGTGCCGTAGGGGACCGCACCGCCACTTCCCAACAAATTAGGGACACTGTTGCTCCTGGGGTATCGGCGAGGACCATTCGCAACCGTCTCCATGAAGCTGGGCTACGGTCCCGCACACCGTTAGGCCGTCTTCCGCTCACGCCCCAACATCGTGCAGCCCGCCTCCAGTGGTGTCGCGACAGGCGTGAATGGAGGGACGAATGGAGACGTGTCGTCTTCAGCGATGAGAGTCGCTTCTGCCTTGGTGCCAATGATGGTCGTATGCGTGTTTGGCGCCGTGCAGGTGAGCGCCACAATCAGGACTGCATACGACCGAGGCACACAGGGCCAACACCCGGCATCATGGTGTGGGGAGCGATCTCCTACACTGGCCGTACACCACTGGTGATCGTCGAGGGGACACTGAATAGTATACGGGACATCCAAACCGTCATCGAACCCATCGTTCTACCATTCCTAGACCGGCAAGGGAACTTGCTGTTCCAACAGGACAATGCACGTCCGCATGTATCCCGTGCCACTCAACGTGCTCTAGAAGGTGTAAGTCAACTACCCTGGCCAGCAAGATCTCCGGATCTGTCCCCCATTGAGCATGTTTGGGACTGGATGAAGCGTCGTCTCACGCGGTCTGCACGTCCAGCACGAACGCTGGTCCAACTGAGGCGCCAGGTGGAAATGGCATGGCAAGCCGTTCCACAGGACTACATCCAGCATCTCTACGATCGTCTCCATGGGGGAATAGCAGCCTGCATTGCTGCGAAAGGTGGATATACACTGTACTAGTGCCGACATTGTGCATGCTCTGTTGCCTGTGTCTATGTGCCTGTGGTTCTGTCAGTGTGATCATGTGATGTATCTGACCCCAGGAATGTGTCAATAAAGTTTTCCCTTCCTGGGACAATGAATTCACGGTGTTCTTATTTCAATTTCCAGGAGTGTATATGACTGCATACAGTGGTTCTTCGGCAATCGTGTGATCATAAAATAAAGAATCTTTCCGTAATTTTCCACATAATTGTATTACATTTGTTTATTCTAGAGTGTCATAGTTGCTAGGAAAGGAAAGAAACTTGGTTAAGTACTTATGTTAAGACAACGCACAGGCGTGGTGTCACGTGGGCACAACAAAGCGGGTTTCTGTGCCAGAACTATATACGAAGTAAGACAGCTTGGCGACCAACTGAGAAAGCAGACGTGGTGCTGTAATCTGCTGGCGAGAACAATAACTGCCTAGAGCAGCTTCGATGTTCCAAGGTGATTTCAACCAGCAGAGGCAGTATACCCGAACCATCCAGAATGTTCTAGAAAACTTCGGTCCATTAGAATATCTTTGGAAGAGTCAGAGAAAAGTGATACTACGAGAGAAACTCGTTCGAGAGCCCTGAAAAACTAGTATACAAGTGACCAACACATGGAGCCAAGTCAGTCAGAAGCATGACTTAGTGGGAGTCGTTAAAAGGAGGCAGGAGCGCACTTACGGGTAACATCACTGTAGAATTTCCAAAAAAAGTATCTATTGGCTTAAACGATGCTCTGAACCTCTAAGATATGAGTCAGGAACGGCCCATCTGCGCCAACTCGATACACCCTTTAGTGTCTGGAAGCATTTCAAAACAATAATACGTTAACTTGGCGTCACCAAGCGTCAATACGTATACGAAAAAGATAATTCTTTCACTTCGAATCTTGATTTTTGAGTGCAGTATTGACTTTTGATGGTTTATTTCTGATCTTATTGTATACAATTTTGTCTTTCAAGTAAGAGTGAGGGTAAGAAAGTGCACTCGGGTAGGAAAGGTACGAAAACATCGTATGCAATGCGGCGTCTGGGCAGTATATCATCAAAGCGTCCTAAGAATAGATATGAAAGAGTAGTTCGGAATGAGTCAGTGTCTTTGCTAAGAAAGTGAAAGACAGTAATCAAGATTTTGATGTGAATTACGTATTGAGCAATAGGATAATAAATTTTCTCGCCGTATCCTCTATTATGTCTCAACACGTAAAATGTGCAGTGCAGACATCACGTTGCAAGAGCGAAGTCTTTGATGTTTAGGCTTCTCAAGAATTATTGCTTGTCCAAATTGCCCAGAAGTTGTTACACAGGGTGTAAGTCTATAGGGACCAGCCGTCGAATCGTCCTAGCAGTGCACCTGCTTGGAGTAGGGCTAAACGGAATTGTAAAGTTTTGTGCATTCATGGAATTGCCATTATCTTTGTTTTAATCGTTTTATGATAAACTAGTGGATATAGGATATGATTTCGATCGAAAAGGCAACAGTTCAACAGGCCAGTCCTGTGGTAGCAGATTAATTGTAACAGTTTTCTTAAAGGAGAATTTTTTCATTTGTTCATGTCTATAACACATTTCAAAACTTCAAATGCCCTTGAACTCCGAATACAATTAAACAAAACAGCATGCAGCGTAACTCCAAGAATTATCAGTATTTTTTATTTGAAAATTTGACCACAACTTTAAAATTATGCGATTGCAGGCATTCTCGGCGTATTTCAGCTATGAAATCTTCACGGGTTATCAGCCCAGTGGCGTCGTCTTCTAGTCGCAACGTTTCAATGGATTGTGTATCCATCATCTTCAAGCGAAGATGATTGATACGCAATCCATTGAAACGTTGCGACTAGAATACGACGCTACTCGGCTGATAACCCGTGAAGATATTGTAGCTTTAAAATTGTATTTCAAAGTGAACCACGTAGAGGATTTCCGACTAGTTAAACAATGGCTGGCTCTGAGCACTATGGGGCTTAACATCTATGGTCATCAGTCCCCTAGAACTTAGAACTACTTAAACCTAACTAACCTAAGGACATCACACAACACCCAGCCATCACGAGGCAGAGAAAATCCCTGACCCCGCCGGGAATCGAACCCGGGAACCCGGGCGTGGGGAGCGAGAACGCTACCGCACGACCACGAGATGCGGGCAGTTAAACAATATTTATTAACAAATAACAGTCCTTTTTTGGTGAAAATCGACCGACTTCATTCAAACACTCACCAGTTTCACAAAAATCAATATTTCTAAAATCCCCTAAATGATTCACTAAGTACACTCACATAAATCACATAGATTTTTTTCTTTTTTCAAGTTTCAAATTCACACCCGTCATAGCGCGTGCCTCAGATCGCCTCTAATTCAATATTCCTCCTGACAATCGCTGAAGTGTCGGCATTCTGCGATATTTAGCGAGAAAAATGTTTTGTAACATACTTACACATATACTGAATAACTACCCGAAGTATAATTTCTCTATCTACTTTCCTTCTGTCCAAAGAAATTGCCAAGGAAACTCTTTTCTTTGGGCCGTTACAATTGTGTTACCCTTAAAGAGTGAGCTAGTCATCGGTAGCAGTGCCTTAGCTAACATCAGACTCACTAAGACTGACACTTCGATTCTGCTGCTGTAAAACTATGACAAGTCTGCACACATTCTAGGGAAGACAACCAAGTTCCCAATAACTATTCAGTAACAGCGAATATCTTTCTTCTGCCTGGTAGAAGAGAACAAGCAGTAGAGACACCGTCTTTATTGTCAATGAGTTTACAGCTAATTTATAATTTTCTGTTTCTGAGACTATACAGAGAAACGAGCAATGTGCGACACTTGTCTCCAACTATGGTTCACGTATTTGACTGTGTTGTAGCGGCACTGCCGTTTAGGATAGAGAAAGTTAATTTTGTGCGATATTCGGAGCACAAGTTACAGCCAGGTGCGGGCTGGATTGCAGTTAAGTTACGCATACCAGCAGCTGCGAAGGCAAATAGAGACCACAGGGGCGTAGAACTGCTGGAGAGGGCGCACACAGCAGTTTCCATGGCGCAAGTCACAGGCAGAAGAGGGCTACTGGCCAACCTAAGTGTTATGCATACAAGACGCAAAGCGGTACGCTTGGCAAGACAGAGGCGCACAGCAGAGTATAAATAGGTGCCGTTTTCTAACGAGATTCATTCACATGTGGCAGCTCTCCTGGATGGCGTGGCGTGTCTCACCGCCAGGCTACATGCAGCAACAGATGGGGCGGCAGCGTCTCAGTCCACGGTGGGTCGTTGGTTCGACCCTCTGAGGCTGACAAGGGGTCTGCAGCCAGCCAGGGTAGGGCATTCTTTGGCTCGCTACCGCAGGCAGTCGTTTCGGCTCCCGACACACGCTGGAGATATTCCGATGTGAGGGCCGCAGATTCGGACGCCAGATTGCGGGTGGTCATTGCCGCCACATTCTCAGTTACGCCAGTGAGGAAGAAGCAGTAGTGGGGCCGGCCTATGGCTCCCGGCAGTGCAGCATGGAGTCAACGAGGATGGTTGCTGCTGAGCCGGTTGCTAGCGCAGCCATCCTGACATTGCTGGAACTCAGTGGGCCAGCCAAGGCTGGCATGACACAGCATTGCATTGCACAGGCAGCTGGGGTGCTTCCTCAGCATTGCGGGGCCCTGTGACACAGACCGAGGTGAACGGAGCACTGTAGTGGAGACAAATAAATCATTTGGAAAGTTCTCGCCGTTTTCATACGGCATCTCCTGGCCCATCCACTACATTTGGTGTCTTCCTGCTACATTTGGTGATACTCATACATTCGGTGCCACAAGCAACATGTCCATTCTCTTTGCTCGGGACTGAGGACGTTTCAGGCGAACACCCTCAGGAAACAGATTTGTTCCGACAATAATAGACCATTTTTCGAGGTATATGGAGATGGTGGCTATGCCAAGTCAACAGGTAGCAATGGCCGTGTAAGAGTTAGTAAATAACTGGTTTTTGATGTTTGGTGTACCAGAGACAATAATTACTGACCAAGGGATCAACTTCATGTCAGATTTAATGAAGGAGCTGTGTAAATTGTTGAACGTAAAGAAGTTGAGGACGAGCATGTGGCATCCACAGGCCAACGGAAGGACAGAACGGGTACACAGAACAATCGGGAAGATTCTGCGTTTTTATGTGGATCCTCATCACCATCAGTGCGACGGGTATTTGAAGCATATTATATGCACATATAATGCAAAATTCCATATAAATACCGGTTTGTCTCCATATGAGGTAGTGTATGGGTGAAAAGTGCCATCACTGTTTGATTTTGTGAAGCTGCAGAAAGGAAGGACCGGAGAATCTGTACGTCAGTTTGCAAGGACAGTTCGGGAGATTTGGAAATAGGTATAAAAGGCGAATACAAAGGCTTTGAAAAGGCAGGAAGATGCAGTAAAGCGGAAAGGAAGTTTACCACAGTATAGAGTGGGGCAATGGGTAATGCTGTCCAGTCCTTACATGCAAAAAGGGAAAATGAAGGATTTCCTCATGAGGTATCAAGCACCATACCAAGTTGTTGAAACCACATCTACCAGTAACGTCAAGCTTCAGCTGTCAATTAGAACAACGATAGTACACATTGGACTGTTAGAGCCATTTAAGGGTTGCCCGGATGTGATTTCTAGCGTCTCACAGGAAGGAAAGAGGAAGAAAGAGAGAGTGAAGAGAGGTGTTACGCACAGAGAGAACCAGGGATATAGAGTACAGCTTGAAGTACCATATGCTTTTCGATCTAGAAAGTAGTAGAGTATTTGTAGTTTTTATTGTTTTTCTGGTTGTGTATCATTGGGTTTGCGTAGATTAATTAGGCATACTATTTTATATGTGTTTTCGAGTGTTGTGCGCCTGCTAGGGGCAGCAGTCTTTTTGAAGAGGGAGGAAGGGTGGTGGTGATCCCTGTCCTGAGGTTACTGCAAAGGGAAGTGTGGCGTCTGACGTATGTAGAGTGTTGTTGGAAGAGAAATCAAACGCAGTTCTGGAGAAATAATTGCGTAAGAGTAAATTTTGGGGCAAAGCCGTAATAAATATGTGTCGAACGATGTCAGAGTCGTACGATTTCCTGTTAAAATTTTTAGTTATCGACTGCGCTGGGTCAGAATAGTCGTGTTTATTGCACCAGTTCATATAGTGTAATTTAAGGATGAAAGTAGTCACACAATCAGTGTTGAGTCTGGATCAAAAATAGTGAATTGGAGTAAAATCTGTGAAGCTACAAATATGGGACACATGCACGGTGCAGTTATTTTTAGCCAGAGGGACATCATGGAGCCAAAATTGAGCTTGCATTGGATCTTCTCCACCTACGAGAATTTGGTAGTAGTAGCAAGTTGTTTTGAGCAATTAGTGTTTACAGAAACGAAACGTGTGGAGCTCGAAGGAAGCAGAATTTTAATCAATGAAACTAAGTGTATCATAATCGGACCAACCTTCCATCTGCCAGCGTCAATTTCAGAAGTCACGCAATTGAATGTTATGCAGCCACAGCTGTACTGGCCAGAAACCACTTTAGAGTTTTTGCAAAGGCAGAATCTGACCTTGTTAAATCAAACTCTGGAGGCAGGTTGGTTGAGATGAGTCAATCAGTTCGTTTTAGAGCAAAGGGGGGTGGGGGGGGGGCGCATATCAACCGAACAGCTCGTTCAACATGTCGTGCAGTATAGGGAAAGGCAATGGCAAATAACGATCATTTTGAGCACCTCTGAGCCAAGTGTCATCGCAGCCTCGCCTTTGTTATGTGTTGTTTTCTTTCTGATCAGGCAGAGAGCTAATTCCAAGAGGGAACCAAGGGTAGTCCAAGTCCCAGTGAACTGAATACCAAGGGCGTGAGACGATTAAGTATGGGGTTGATCGAGCAGTGGTCGTCCAGTAAGGAAATTTTACGTTTTGTTTCGTGTCATGGTTTTAAGGGGAACTAGACCACATTTAAATTTTCTAATAGTAACGAAATATGCCATAGGTGCCGACCCAAACAAGTTAAGAGCTAGTTAAGGGTCGACCTGGGGACTGGGTCTTTCCGAAGAGGGGAATAATGTAGCGGCACCGCCGTTTCGGATAGGGAAAGTTAGCTTTGTGCGATATTTGGAGCATGAGATACAGTCAGGAGCGTGCCAGATTGCAGTATGTTATGCATACCAGCAGTTTCGAAGGCAAATGGAGGCCACAGGTGCGAAGAACTGCCAGACAGGGTGCACACAGCAGTTTCCATGGCGCAAGTCACAAGCAGAAGTTGGCCATTGGCCAACCTAAGTGTTATGCATATGTGACGCAAAGCGGCGCACTTAGCAAAACAGAGGTGCACAGCAGAGTATATATAGGTGCTGTTTTCTAGATTCATTCAAGTGTGGCAGCTCTCATGGACGGGCGTGTCTCACCACCGGGCTACACGCAGAAACAGATGGGGCAACAGCGTCCCAGACCACGGTGGGTCATTGGTTCGACCCTCTAAGGCCAACGCAGTGTCCACAGCCAGGCAGGGAGGGCCACACTCTTTGGCTCACTACCGTGGGCAGTCGTCTCGGCTCCCGACACCCGCCTGAGACATTCTGAGGCGAGGGCTGCAGAATCGGACGCCAGATCACAGGCGGTCATTGCCGCCGCATTCTCAGTGACGCCAACAAGGAAGAAGTAGCAGCGGGGCCGGCCTACGGCACCCAGCACAGAACTGCAGAGTCAACGAGGATGAATGCCACTGAGTCATCTGCTGGCGCACCCGTCCTGACATCATCAGAACTCAGCGGGGCGGCCAAGGCCAGCTCGACAAAGCGTTGCATTGCACAGGCCGCTGGGGTGCTTCCTCAGCATTGTGGGGCTCTGTGATGCAGACCAAGGTGAACAGAGCATTGTAGTGGAAGCGAATAAATCATTTGGAAAGTTATTGCTGAGTTTCAATACGGTACCTCCTGGTGTCTTCCCATTACATTTGGTAATCCTGATACTTTCCTTGGCAAAAGCCACCACAACAGTGTATTCTCGGAAGGAGTTGCAAGCATAGTGCTAATTTCTAATAGCGAAAAAAAGAGCTCAGGAATTACGGGTTGCTGGAAATGGCAAAAATACAGAGTGACAGAGTATGCTCATGGATTTGCAAATACACTCCTGGAAATGGAAAAAAGAACACATTGACACCGGTGTGTCAGACCCACCATACTTGCTCCGGACACTGCGAGAGGGCTGTACAAGCAATGATCACACGCACGGCACAGCGGACACACCAGGAACCGCGGTGTTGGCCGTCGAATGGCGCTAGCTGCGCAGCATTTGTGCACCGCCGCCGTCAGTGTCAGCCAGTTTGCCGTGGCATACGGAGCTCCATCGCAGTCTTTAACACTGGTAGCATGCTGCGACAGCGTGGACGTGAACCGTATGTGCAGTTGACGGACTTTGAGCGAGGGCGTATAGTGGGCATGCGGGAGGCCGGGTGGACGTACCGCCGAATTGCTCAACACGTGGGGCGTGAGGTCTCCACAGTACATCGATGTTGTCGCCAGTGGTCGGCGGAAGGTGCACGTGCCCGTCGACCTGGGACCGGACCGCAGCGACGCACGGATGCACGCCAAGACCGTAGGATCCTACGCAGTGCCGTAGGGGACTGCACCGCCACTTCCCAGCAAATTAGGGACACTGTTGCTCCTGGGGTATCGGCGAGGACCATTCGCAACCGTCTCCATGAAGCTGGGCTACGGTCCCGCACACCGTTAGGCCGTCTTCCGCTCACGCCCCAACATCGTGCAGCCCGCGACAGGCGTGAATGGAGGGACGAATGGAGACGTGTCGTCTTCAGCGATGGGAGTCGCTTCTGCCTTGGTGCCAATGATGCGTGTTTGGCGCCGTGCAGGTGAGCGCCACAATCAGGACTGCATACGACCGAGGCACACAGGGCCAACACCCGGCATCATGGTGTGGGGAGCGATCTCCTACACTGGCCGTACACCACTGGTGATCGTCGAGGGGACACTGAATAGTGCACGGTACATCCAAACCGTCATCGAACCCATCGTTCTACTATTCCTAGACCGGCAAGGGAACTTGCTGTTCCAACAGGACAATGCACGTCCGCATGTATCCCGTGCCACCCAACGTGCTCTAGAAGGTGTAAGTCAACTACCCTGGCCAGCAAGATCTCCGGATCTGTCCCCCATTGAGCATGTTTGGGACTGGATGAAGCGTCGTCTCACGCGGTCTGCACGTCCAGCACGAACGCTGGTCCAACTGAGGCGCCAGGTGGAAATGGCATGGCAAGCCGTTCCACAGGACTACATCCAACATCTCTACGATCGTCTCCATGGGAGAATAGCAGCCTGCATTGCTGCGAAAGGTGGATATACACTGTACTAGTGCCGACATTGTGCATGCTCTGTTGCCTGTGTCTATGTGCCTGTGGTTCTGTCAGTGTGATCATGTGATGTATCTGACCCCAGGAATGTGTCAATAAAGTTTCCCCTTCCTGGGACAATGAATTCACGGTGTTCTTATTTCAATTTCCAGGAGTGTATATGCAGTACTACAAGAAACCTTTCCTGATAGTGCTAATGTACCAGGAAAATAAAATGTTCTTATACCTGCGATGTGGCAGTGTGTTGCGATAATGCTGCACACATTCAAGTTAATAATTAAAAGAATTAAACAATTAAGCATGCTAATTATTAAAAATAATTATTTGAAAAACATGTTAATCGGTGTAGTGTATTATTATACTAAGAACGGTGAAGTGCGTGACTTCACCATCACCAAGAATCTGGAGCAGATGGCGACAAGACTCTGGCAGAAGAGACGTGGCTCTAAAGTTGGACCGGGCGGAATGGTGTCCAGTCTCGCTTCCTCAGGATTGCACAACAGGCTTTGCTAATGGTCATAACATCTGTATCTACATCTACATCAATATGATTACTTTGCAGTTCACAATTAAGTGCCGTCTAGAGGACGTTGATTTAATCACTTTCAAGCTATTTCTCTACCGTTGCAATCTCGAACAGCGTGCGGGAAAAAAGAACACTTAATTTCTCTGTGCGAGCTCTGATTTCTCTTATTTTATCATGATGATCAGTCCTCCCTATATAAATGGGCGTCACCGAAATATTTTCACTCTATGGAGAAAGTTAGTGACTGAATTTTGGTGAGAAGATCCTGTTGCAAAGAAAAACGCCTTTTTTTAATGATTGCCACCTCAATTCGCGTATCATACCCATGGCGCTCTATCCCCATTTCGTGGCAGTACAAAACGAACTGCCCTTCTTTGAAGTATTTAGTTGCCCTCCATCGATCCTATCTGATGCGCATTCCAAACTGCACAACAATACTCCAAAGAGGTAGTAGAAGCGTAGTGTAGGCAGTCTCTTTAGTAGATCTGCTGCATTTTCTGTGTCCTGTCGATAAATCGTAGTCTTTGGTTTGCTTTACCCACAACATTATCTATCTGATTGTTCCAGCTTAAGTCATTCATAATTGTAATCCCTAAGTATTTCGCTGAGCTTACAGCCTTTAAATTTGCATTATTTATCGTGTAACCATGATTTAGAGGATTCCTTTTCGCCATCATGTGGATGACCTCATACTATTCAATATTTAGAGTCAACTGCCGCTCTTGGCACCATACAGATATCCTGTCTAAACCGTTTTGCAATTTGTATTGATCATCTGATGACTTTCTAAGACGACAGTTTACGGCATCATCTGCCAACAGTCTTAGAGGGCTACTCACATTGTCTTCTAAATCGTTTAACACTTCCATGGCGAAAGCCAGATATTACCTGTGTTTTACTCGATAACTTGCTGTCAGTTATTACGAACTGTGACCTTTCTGACAGGAAATCACGAATCCAGTCAGAGAACTGAGACGATACTCCACAGACATGAAATTTGATTAGAAATCGCTTCTGAGGTCCAGTGCCAAAAGCCTTCTGGATATCTAAAAATAAGAAATCAATTTGACATTCCCTGTCAATAGCACTCATTACTTTGTGAGAATAAAGAGATAGTTGTGTCTCACAAGAATGACATTTTCTGAATCTGTGTTGGCTGTTTGTCAATAAATTGCTATCTTCAAGATAAGTCATAATGTTCAAAGACGGTATATGTTCCAAAATCATACTGCAAATCGACGTTAGCGATATGGATCTATAATTCAGCTGATTACTCCTATTTCCTTTCTTGGGTATTGGTGTGACTTTCGCAATTTTCCAGTCTTTAGGTACGAATCTTTCAGCAAGTTATCTTTTGTGTACTATTGCTAAATATGGAGCTATTATATCAGTAAAACCTAAAAGGAACCTGACTAGTATACAATGGGGGCCGGAGGCTTTGCCTTTATTAAGTGATTTACTTTGATGCAGCGAGAATGTCTATTTCCAAGTTAATTATGCTGGCAGTTGTAGTTGGTTCGAATTCCGGAGTATTAACTTCGTCTTGTTCGATGAAGGGATTTCGGAAAACCATATTTAGTAACTCTCCTTTAGTGGCACTGTCATCAGCAATATCTCCATTGTTATCGCACACTGAAGGTATTGATTGTGTTTTTCCTCTGATATACTTTACATACAACCAGAACGTCTTTACATATTCTGCCAGATTTCGAATCAGAGTTTCGCTGTGGAAAGTATTAAAAGCATCGCGCACTGAAGTTCCCGCTAAATTTCGAGCTTCTGTAAAATTTCGCCAGTCTTGGAGGTTTTGCGTTCTTTTAAATTTGACATGCTTTTCTCGTTGTTTTTGCAACAGTGTTCTGACCTGTTTTGTCTTATATCCTGTGTGATTAGTACCAACTCTTATTAATTTATTTGGTATATGTCTCTCGATAGGCGTCGATACTAATCCATATGTTGTCTGCACTTACATATTCGGATTGGAAGAAGTGAAGACTGTCTCTTAAGAAGGCTTTAAGCGAGTTTTTCTCTGCTTTTTTAAACAGATGTTCTTTCCTTTTCTTTTTTATGGGTTTGGACGTTACTGTATTGAGTCTCGCCACAACAGCCTTATGGCCAGTAATCACAGCATCCGTCATTATGCTTCCTATTTACTCAGGATTATTTGTTTCTAAGATGTCAAGTATGTCTTCGCAACACATCGAGTGGGCTGCTGAACTAACTGTTCAAAATAATTTTCTGAGAATGCATTCAGAATGATTTCTGACAACGTTTTATGCCTATCTTCGCATTTATACATGAATTTTCGCCAGAGGGTAGACTGATTTCACTACCGACTGTAATTGTATGAATGTGATACCTTTTTAAATGAGACTCAAGTTTTCATTGCACTGTTCAGCAACTGTATCTTCTAAGTTGGAGGATCGGTAAAAGGAATCAATTATGAATGTATTCCGGTTGTCAAGTGTGGCCCATATTAACTCACAAAACTAACTCCCAAATGATATCCTTCGATTTCATTAGAAGGTAATCTAAACACTACTCCACCAAATGTATTTAATCTATTGTTTCTGAGCACGGTTTGGTGCTTTGTAAAAATTTCAACTCAACTTATTTCTGGCTTTAGAAAGCTTTTTGTAGCTATAACTAATTGAACTTCGGTGCTTTATTTTAGCGCTTGGAGCTGTGGTTCTTTACCAACACAGTTACGACAGTAATTAAAACTTCCGGGCTAAGAGGCCGTGGTCCAATAGTAGAAATACTTCTCCCTGACGTTTCGTTGCCAGCTGCGGGCAACATCATCTGAGGTGAGTCTAGACTCACGGCAGTCGTAGACTCACCTCAGATGATGTTGCCCGCAGCTGGCAACGAAACGTCAGGGAGAAGTATTTCTACTATTGGACCACGGCCTCTTAGCCCGGAAGTTTTAATTACTGAAGACGCCGGCCGTGAAAGCCTACACGCTATGATTACAGTTACGACAATTTACAAATACGATACCCGTTGTTTCCAGGCCTACTTTCTTGTGTTTGTCCTGCACCCCTTTAGACTGACGCTCTTTTTGTAGTTTCTCGAGATCCTCTAAGATTGACCGTTTATGACGCTACCTAATAAACACCACGCAGGCAGGAAACTTTATAAATGTGTGTTAAGTATGACTGCGCTGGTTAGAAACTGCTGACGCTTAGGGTCATATCACTCCCGAGGTAGGTGGGTTGCAGCGTACTGACAAGCTGTTAACCTCTCAAGTGTTGTCATACTGTCATCACTGTTGACCTTTTGGTCGCGACTCGTAATTTAGTGGAATTTATCAGCTTCGAGAACGTCTAATTAAGTATTTTCATATTTCAAGCTACCCTGGTGAGTTGCGATTAGTCTCACACGGCAAAGATCATTAATTACATCTCCCCAACCCAGATTGTCTCAGCATTTATAAAGCGTAAAGACTGACGTGAGCGATGTTTCGTGTGTGGCATTAGTGTCACTGGTGTCGGCACAGTGGGGTTTCAGCGAGATTGTGTTTCGATGTAATTACGAATGTACAACCATTCATTTTGAGTGACACTGGACCTCCACAACATACATCACTTTCACTAGAACAAGTTTTTCTTTAATTGTATGTGTAGTAAAATTACCCAAGTGTGGTTGTGTTGAAAACTTAACGAAGCAGAGCTCACATGTTGAAGCGTAGCATACTAATATTTACAATGAAGGTAAGGTTAAGTCTGACTGGCCTTCAAGCACGCAATACAGACAGGTAGGTCTGTATCAGTAGAGCAGTGGTTCCCAACTTTCCTTAGACCATTACCCCTGACTGCAATAAGACTTTATCTAGGGGCCCCGTCCATACCTCTCCCCCTCCCGCAGCCGTCTGTTGCTCCCCCCTCCCCTCTCTCCCAACATTACCACCAACCTTAGCACCTAACTGTAGAATGAAATTCTTTCACTGGAACACCTCAAGTTTTGGTTGATTGGTTGATTGGGGTTGAAGGGACGAAACAGCGAGGTCTCAAGTTTTAAAATGATGAAAGATGAATGATATTTACACTATTGGCCATTAAAATTGTTACACCAAGAAGATATGCAGTTGATAAACGGTTATTCATTGAACAAATATATTATACTAGTACTGACATGTGATTACTGTTTCACGCAATTTAGGTGCATTGATCTTGAGAAATCAGTACCCAGAACAACCACCTCTGGCCGTAATAACGGCCTTGATACGCCTGGGCATTGAGTCAAACAGAGCGTGTACAGGTACAGCTGCCCATGCAGCTTCAACACGATACCACTGTTCATCAAGAGTAGTGACTGGCGTATTGTGACGAGCCAGTTGCTCGGCCACCATTGACCAGAAGTTTTCAGTTGGTAAGAGATCT
This sequence comes from Schistocerca nitens, assembly GCF_023898315.1. Lineage (NCBI taxonomy): Eukaryota > Metazoa > Arthropoda > Insecta > Orthoptera > Acrididae > Schistocerca > Schistocerca nitens. The sequence continues at coordinate 485,042,477 of NC_064614.1, read as the reverse complement.
GGAGAATGTGCTGTCTAGGGCAGCAGTCGAACATTTTCTGTATCCAGAAAGGCCCCTACATGTCCTGCAACATGCGGTCGTGCATTATCCTGCTGAAATGTAGAGTTTCACAGGGATCGAATGAAGGGTAGAGCCACGGCTCGTAACACATCTGAAATGTAATGTCCACTGTTCGAAGTGCCGTCAATGCGAAAAAGAGGTGACCGAGACGTGTAACCAATGGCACCCTATACCATCACGCCATGTGATACGCCAGTATGGCGATGAATAAAAAAATGGTTCAAATGGCTCTGAGCACTATGGGACTTAACATCTGTGGTCATCAGTCCCCTAGAACTTAGAACTACTTAAACCTAACTAACCTAAGGACATCACACACATCCATGCCCGAGGCAGGATTCGAACCTGCGACCGTAGCAGTCGCGCGGATCCGGACTGAGCGCCTAGAACCGCGAGACCACCGCGGCCGGCAAATCGGTTGGAAATTTTCCTCATGTCAGCACGTTGTAGGTGTCGCCACCGGCGCCAACCTTGTGTGAATGCTCTGAAAAGCTAATCATTTTCATATCACAGCGTCTTCTTCCTGTCGGTGTAGCTTCGTGGTGTAGCAATTTCAATGGCCAGCAGCGTAGTTTATGTGTGTGTGTGTGTGTGTGTGTGTGTGTGCGTGAGTGCATTAGACTGAACGATGAAGGAATTCGTGGCGCATTGCAAGTGCTACCCACAATTCCTTCTTCGATAACTATCCACAGCGAGGGTAGACACTTGTTACAAAACATGCTTTGTTACTCCTCTCCATTGTGGCACTTTCTTGACCTGCACGCTTCAGTCCCATTTAAAATAAAACACGTTTAAATGTGTGCACTACATTTGCTGTTTGTAAATCATTTGATTGCTGCTCTCCTTACTTCCGAACTGACAGAAATTGTACGACTTCAGGCTGTTAATGGTTTGTGTCTAACTACTGTAATAATAATACTGTGCGCAGCAGTATAGTAGCCTTTATGTAGTTATTGCTGTATTGTACTGTCAATTAATTCATTTATCTGTTTCAAAGCGAATAATGAAGCGATTTCTGGACTACTGCAGGTACTATTTACAACTGAAAAAAAAAGGTTCAAATGGCTCTGACACTATGGGACTTAACATCTGGGGTCATCAGTCCCCTAGAACTATTTAAACCTAACTAACCTAAGGACACCACATACATCCATGCCCGAGCAGAGTTCGAACCTGCGACCGTAGCGGTCGCGCGATTCCGGACTGAAGCGGCTAGAACCGCTCGGCCACACTGGCCGGCCAACTGAAAAAGACTTTTCTTTAGATACTTAGCATTTGTTACATATATGTCTTACTTTTATCGTCATCCATGTACTAGACTAAGCCAAGATATGTGTGTAGTGGGTGGACTATGTGAGGAACCTGTAACCTCCACTGTATTAATGCTAGCAACTGAGAAAAAGTAATTATTGACATCTTAGGTAATCAATACTAGAGTTCTACAAAATTGTGATAATACTAACGATCTTTTGAAAATAACTGACTGAAACATAACCGAATCATTTAGTTTTTACCCTGCAGGAAACCTCATTTTACCACTCAGAGGGTAATTACACCTTGGTTGGGAGCCAGTGTAGTAGAGGGACGAGCACCCCTGTGAACTACCACTTACTGACACAGTGCATTATGTTCGACAGTACATTGTCAATTAGGGTCTGACACTTAGACTCACAGATGTAAAATTTGTTGTCTCTCTTAGCAATACAGCTGTTAAATTCAGTTTAAGAGTTAATCTTATGAGGTGGCAGCTGTGTTTTTTATGATTGGTAGTATGGGGTGATCCGATGGTCATCTAGTGATTTTCACATGCACTGGTGATCGCGTGGTACCCCATAAGTGCAAGGGACACACTATGATGATTTAAAGGAGGAAGAATTCCTGCCTTCAAAACAAGTAAAGTAACTTCTTTATCCTAACAGAGATGAAACAAGCCTTATGGAGACGAACATATTGTTTTGTCGCATCCCACTTACTTTTCTTAATCTATTGTGTGATGCATCTGAAAATGACCTGGGAGGCTTGAAGTAAAAGACTAAATTTAAACCTTTGGATTTACTAAAAGTTACTTTACATGAAGAAAATTGCATTGTGTAACAAAGAATGTTCTTAAATCTACCGTCCCTTTCGAAATGAAGACTTGACGATCACGTAACAAAGTGATCAGTATGGGGAATGCATCTATAGGAACAAGGGAAACTATCTTAAAAGTTTGTGCGTGACACAACATCCTGCAATTGAGGTAAGCAGAAATTCGCGGTGCTGACAAATTTAAAACTTTATTAACAGATTTGCATGGGACAAGAGCAGAGCGAGAAGGAAGTTCATGTTATTTAAGCTCATTGAAGCAAGAGAATGAAGTCCCTGTTCAACCTAAAACAGGACAGTAAACAGAATGTAGCTTACAAGACACGTGACAAAGACTTCAGCAATTGGAAGCAGTTATATCGCGTCTCACTGTCACTGCCTCGTGGTACAGCTGCACGGCGTGTCCTTACGGGCCAACAGCATCTCCAATGCTTCCAGCCTGTAGCTCGTCCAGTCTTGAGTTGCCCATGTTGGCTCCTCTATTCCCACGGAGGACGCACTGTTTTGGCACATCTTCTGGCCAGTCAGGGCGCAACGCGACGGCTCAATCGGATTGCGTCAAAAGCACACCCTGTGCCTCGAAAGATCACGACGATTTTACCGCGAATTTCCAGCAACTAGTGGAAACACAGATGCACGAGTTCGACGGGAAAGGTCGTTCCACCTACATGCTCCAAGCCGCGCACGCCAAGACTGAGAGGGTTAGTGTCCTCTGCCTACATCTCTGTCCCTGTTCTTTGATTCCTTTCCCTGCTATTGTTCTGTGTATTCCAGCGGTTCAGCCACCCGTTTATAAGCTTGGAGAGGGCAGAATGTTCGACTTAGCCCTCAACCGAATTATCAGAATGGATTTTATGCTAGACAGAGAGAGTACATGAAATACAGATTGCTGATCCAGAGAAAATTACGATTAAATAAAACACATACCCCACAGATCACTTTCACAGGTATTGGTCCGAGTAGAAAATGGTAAAGATGGCATACAGAAAGGAGAAAATACGGCATCTAGTTGATAGGATATACTGTAATGAAAGATGTACTCAAATAAAAGTACATCTATCAATCTGAGCACGACAGGATGTTATAAATGCCTCAGAAGGATGCATTGTGATGCCAGGAATTGGCATAGCAGTTAATAGAATAATTAATAGTAGCGAGCCGTGGCGCCAGTCTTATTTTGTTCATGTATCGTTGAGATCGATTGTGGTTGAGGTAAGCGCGTCTTACCTTGATGCATCACAGCCGAAGCGAGTTGGTTGTTAGCCTTCGACGGGAACCCTCGAGATCTCGTGTCATTCGCGGGGGAGACGAGTGTCAACGGCTGCCGAACGAGTGTGATGACCGTCACACGTTGTGATGTGAAATTGGTTTGGCGTTTTGCCGACATGGGCAGCTTGGATATACAAGTTCTGTGACTTCGCTGGGAACAAACTTTGAACGAAGCGGTGAATCTGTGGAACCCGCTCCCTCGTATTTTGTACCTGATATGGAATAAGTCGTTGTAATTGTTTGTTCAACGATGCACTCAGAGATTTTAAACTTTATTATTAATATGGGAGACTTTCTTAGCCTAGTTAAATGGTGGCCGTTATTTGAAATTTTTCTCGGAAGTTTTTTTTGTGTCTCTTGCAATCAAATGATTTTATGTTGCTGTTTTTAAAGCCTGCACAGTTGTCCATGTGTGAGTCAAAGGTTCTGCCCAGTGTTTCTATGTTTCAGAGTTATTGGAATATCTTTGTGATTCGGGAAGAAACTTTTAATTGTGCCAGCGCCTTGGGGGGGCAGTGAAATGTTATCCGGGGTCTAGGCCTGGCAGTGTTTAAGAACCTGGCCACTACCGGATTTGGTCAGAATCCATATATCCCCTTCCAAAGTTTAGTATTTATCTTCCTTCCGTCAAGCTGAGTTAAGCTGGTAGATATATATTTTGTATGTAACTTGTTTGTACATGAACTTGTTTTCTTAAATATTACGTACTGCCAACTGGTTAAACCTTAAACTGCATAGCATCCGCTGAGTTCCCTGTACAGCTTCACTAGTTTTTTTTTTTTTTTTTTTTTTTTTTAATAACACGTGTCACTACGGAAACATTTATTTTTCTTAGATCAGTGTCTCTGTTGTATTTTTTTTTAATTAAGTGATTCTATCATGTTGTGTAATGGCATCTTAGTTTGGCACTAGTGCTCAAGTGTTATTAAGTCACTCTTTGTTTCATTATATCTATTTTGAGGGAAGTCCTATATGGGAGTTTAAACTTCTCAAGTTTGTCAATAACCCCCATTTCTTAGTTTGTAACTGTTTGTTAGAGTACTGAGTACGTTGGGTTTCTAATGGTATCTGCAAGGTTTTACCTGGTGGCTCGTCCACAATTTGTAATTCTCAAATTATTTTTGTAAAGGCATAATGCCAATAAAGTGTCTTAATTTTAAAGTGTGACTACCAACCATGATTCCATCCCTCTTCCTCTTTTATGGTATTTAAGATATACTGTGCAAGTGTGGTACGACTAAAGAATCACGTATCAGTAGTCTACGTAGATTTTGTCCACGTGTAAGGTAGGAATAAGGGACATTCGAATAAAACAGCTAAATTTGAGAGGTATGCTGCTTTCGTCGTGCCTGAAGCACTTTATCAGGACAGGTAAGATTGAAGGTCGGTTGTAAAAGCATGTCGGTTACATGGCAACCAGTGAGCAGACGCCGTGATGCATGGTGAACCCAGCAGCAGGGGCGCTGCAACTGAACGGAGATGTCGACACAACACAGTGGCACGCAGGCAGCACATTGTCAGACTACGTATCGATGGCTGAAATGAAAGCTAAGCTCTCATGTTCTATACCAACTGTGGCGCACATTAGTAACTCTTGAGTGTAACATGTCAGATCAGGTTAAAAACCCAGTAGATACCAATCTACAAGAAAATGGGATAATTGATATGGATACTACTAAGAGATAATTAAGTAGTAGAGACGTTTATAGTCCACATATATATCTCCAAAGTATATTGTTTGGTGAGGAGATGAAGGTAGAAAATCTAAGTACTGCAGCAGCCATAGAACTGATGAAAGTGGAACCACTTTAAAGCAATTTGAGAGGTTCACTGCTGACTGCCATTAATCACACTCAAGTTATGACAAATGAACCGAAGTAGCTGTTGACTCCAGAGGTAATGCCCGTTGGCAAAATGCCTCGCTGTTATATTTCCAACTGAGCCGTGGTAAAATTTGCTGTTTTGAAGAGCGCGCCGCAGCGTGTAGTGTAAAGCAGTCGCCTTCCGCTTCTGGCGGTGGCGCCCCTGTGGCAATCGCAGCTTTGGTGTCTCCCTCTGGTGGGAAAGGGGAAAAGTTTCTTGTTCACGTGCATTTAAGGGGCGCTATGAGCTCCGCAGTGGCGGGGGGGGGGGGGGGGGGGGGGGCAGTCTGTCAGTCTCGGAGAGTCTAGTCAGTTGGTCAGCCGGGTCAGTGTCATCCAGAGTGCTAGTATGTATTAGGCCGCCATTCTGCTCGAGTTTATGCAGGCAATGGCGATTGGCGGTTGGATCGGTCGGTTACTCGGTCGCGCACTGTGACATAAGATGACTGGTCCGTCTTGAGTGTCGGCGCATGTTAGGTCGCCACGTGAGTCCAGTGGCCCGCGCCGTATAGCGAGGGGTAGTGGCTTCGCAGCCGACACGAGAGCAACAGGAATCAACCGACGACATCAGTCTGGCCGGCGCGAGTTGCGACACCGTGAGACGGGAGATCGGCGCTTCTTTCTGCGCCCATTGAAGCGGCTGGCAGCGGACGGTTTGGGACAGCGTTTTGGGGGTGCTGCGCCAGGTCTTCGCCAGACATCGCAGTTTATTAAAAGTTAAGTTGTTCGTGATATGTTGGTTCATTTGCTTGTTTAATTCTACTTGTGTTCTTCGTCAGTCTCTCGTCCCCAGCTTGGTTGTCTGTCTCTCGTCCGCATTTGTTAGGCAGTTAGTATTTGTCTGTCTGTCGGTCTGCCGTACGTTAATAGCTGCCTCTGTCATGTTTGTCGGATTCGGTGTTAAGGAATTTATTGCTTAAGGTGTAAAGGACGAATTCCTGAAATATGTTTTTATCTTGCCTATCATCTTGAGAGGCGGTATATATGTAATGTAGAGCATGTTTGTACATTTTATGTAAGACTGCATTTCGTGGGTTGTATTTAAATGGTCATGTTAGTATATAAAGATGCCACCTTTCCACCGTAAGAGTTTTCTTTTAAAAACAAGTTGCACTTTCGGTGGCAAGTATTTTTTTTTAAATGTTAGTGTTTTGTACCATTTCCATCCCTCCTACGGGGTGCATAGTTTATGTATTTGTGTCAGTCGTTACAATTTTTAGTTTAAAGTAATCTGGTGTGTTGCAGATTTGCACCACTTAGTCTTTCAGAGGTTGTTGTGAGCGGTCGTGACTAGGACCGTGTTAAAAGGTAGCGGCTAGCTTCTCAGCCCGAAAGCTCATACTGTCAAAAAAAAGTAATTTCTGTATCTGAATAAATTGTAACTTGATATTTAGAGGGTGCTTTCTGATTATAATTTTTAAATCTGTTTATTTTTATTTTTTTTTAAAGAAAGGATTTTTAGGAATAAAATTTACATTTGTTTTCATCAGTTACCCATTGGCAACTCTTTCCACGCTCACATAGTATGATTAAATGTGTTAATTAATGTTCTTGATGAATCGTTAGTAAAGAAAGTAAATTCTTAAGAAAAGCTTTTGAAAGTAAATTCACGGTTCATTACTAGTAGCAGAGCGTGGTTAGCGTTCTTGTTACTACTCTTCGAGTAACTGATGGAATTGTAGTTGTACTTATTTTATAATTTTGTAATATTTCGCTTTGGCCAAGTGACTGTTTAGCTGCATGATTCAGGTTGTTATGGTGGCCAAAGAACGTCAAGGGTTAGGCCTGTTGCGCATTCGTAATATAAACAAACAAGGCACTACTCCTGAGTTGCTTGTGGACCTAAAAGATGCCTTGCTCAATCCGGTCCAAATTTCACCGGAAGTTATTGGTTCCTTTCCGACAGGCATGGCAGCGGCGGCAGGATAGGTCGGTGAGTTCCAACATCATTTAGACTGGTTTTGTGTTAATCAACCGCGTCCGTTAGGTCCAGGTATTACCCTCTGGTCTTAAACTTCTGGTAGCTCATTGGTTGTCACCTTCGAATAATCCCTTCAACTTTGGTCATCTTGTGAGGCTTAGCTCGGTGTCTTCGACTGTGTAGAGATGTCAGATTCCCTGGGGCATGGTTCCTCTGCATGGTTGAAGTCCGAGTGGGTATATCGCTATTTTTCATTGCTGGCTTAGGAAGGGCTGTGAGTTGGTCGTGTTGTCGGTCTTAGGTCGGTCTCTTCTTGGGTCAGGGATGTCGGAGAGCCTGAGGGCATGTTACCTCTGCAGGGGTGGGTCAGACCGATTGTATCGCCTGCGGCCTTTCGCGGCCATTGTCTGGCGCCTTTTAAAAGCTGCTAGTTGGTTTATTTCGGGATATCACCCCCCGGGTTCTAGTTTGAAGGGAGGAGGTTGAGCCGTGGTAAAGTTTTCTGTTTTGAAGGGCGCGCCGCAGCACGTAGTGTAAAGCAGTCGCCTTAGGTTTCTGGCGGTGGCGCCGCTGTAGCAATCGAAGCTTTGGTGTCTCCCTCTGGTGGGAAAGGGGAAAAGTTTCCTGTTCACGTGCATTTAAGGGTCGCTATGAGCTCGGGGAGGGGGGGGGGCAGTTTGTCAGTCTCGGAGAGTCTGGTCAGTTGGTCAGCCGGGTCAGTGTGGGGCAGTCAGTGTCTGTCTGTCGTCCGGAGTGCTAGTACGTGTAAGGCCGCCAGTCTGATAGAGTTTGTGCAGGCAATAGTCGTTGGCGGTTGGATCGATCGGTTGGTCGGTCGCACACAGGGACTCAAGATGACTGGTCTGCCTTGAATGTCGGCGCATGTGAGGTCCCACGTGAGTCCAGTGGGCCGAGCCGTATAGAAAGGGGTAGTGGCTTCGCGGTCGACACGAGTCAAACCACGACATCGTGCTGGCCGGTGCGAGTTGCGACGCCGTGAGACGGGAGATCGGCGCTCCTTCCTGCGTCCATTGAAGCGGCTGGCAGCGGACGGTTCGGGAGAGCGTTGGGGAGGGCTGCGCGAAGTCATCGCCAGAAAACTCGGTTTATTAGAAGTTAATTGCTTGGAGATATGTTGTTTCATTTACTTGTTAAATTCTGCTTGTTTTCTTGGTGAGGTCACCAGCCGCTTTGTTTTGGGGGTCGTCCCACCATTCTTCTCCGTTTGCCCACCCGCAGGAAGGTGGTTATTTATGTATTGGGTGGTCCGTTTTCCCCTTGTGGGGTAGGGGCGGGTTAGAGCAGTCTGCGGTTCGGGTTGTTCAATAATTCCCCTGTCACTCTGCCATATGTTAATAGCTGCCTCTGTCATGTTTGTCGGATTCGGTGTTAACGAATTTATCGCTTAAGGTGTAAAGGCCGAATTCTTGAAATATGTTTTTATCCTGCCTATCATCTTCAGAGGTGGTATATGGGTAATGTAGAACATGTTTGTACATTTTATGTAAGACTGCATTTCATGGGTTTTTATTTAAGTGGTCATTTTAGTACATAAAGTTTCCACCCTTCCACCGTAAAAGTTCTTTCAAAAACAAGTTGCACTTTCGGCCATCCCTCTTACGGGGTGCATAGTTTATGTGATTGTGTGAGTTGTTAAAATTTTTAGGTTAAAGTAATCTGGTGTGTTGCAGATTTGCATCAGTGTAGTCTTTCAGAGGTTGTTGTGAGCAGTCGTGACTACGGCCGTGTTAAAAGGGAGCAATAAGGTTCTCAGCCCAAAAGCTCATATTGCAACTTGTTATTTAGAGGGTGCTTTCTGATTATAATTTTAAATCTGTTTTTTTTTTAAAAAAAAGGGGCTTCTGGGAATAAAATTTCCATTTATTGAAGAAAAATTAATTTATTTTCATCAGTTACCCACTGGCAACTACTTCCACGCTCACATAGTGTGATTTAATGTGTTAATGTTCTTGATGAATCGCTAGTAAATAAAGTAAATTCTTAAGAAAAGGTTTTGAAAGTAAATTCACGCTTCATTGCTGGAGCCACCACCCCTCGCTATACTAATATACTAATTAAACAAGCAAATGAACCAACATATCACGAATAACTTAACTTTTAATAAACTGCAATGTCTGGCGAAGATCTGGCGCAGCACGCCCAAAACGCTCTCCCAAACCGTCCGCTGCCAGCAGCTTCAACGGACACAGGAAGGCGCGCCGATCTCCCGCCTCACTGCGTCGCAACTCGCGCCGGCCAGACCGATATCATGGGTTGACTCCTGTTGGTCTCGTGTCGGCCGCGAAGCCACCAACCCTCGCTATACGGCGCGGGCCACTGGACTCAGTCCGCAGCTCGTGGTCTTGCGGTAGCGTTGTCCCTTCCCGCGCACGGGGTCCCGGTTTCGATTCCCGGCGGGGTCAGGGATTTTCTCTACCTCGTGATAACTGGGTTTTGTGTGTCTTTCATCATCATTTCCCGCATGGGGCTTCCCGGCCAACAATGCCATACGATCATTTCATTTCACTGGACTCACATCGTGAGCTCACATGCGCCGACGCTCAAGACGGACCAGTCATCTTATGTCCCAGTGCGCGACCGAGTAACCGATCGATCCAACCGCCAATGACCATTGCCTGCACAAACTCGAGCAGACTGGCGGCCTAACACATACTAGCACTCCGGACGACAAACACACTGACTACCCCACACTGACCCGGCTGTCCAACTGACCAGACTCTCCGAGACTGACAGTCTGACACCCCCCCCCCCCCCACTGCCGAGCTCATAGCGCCCCTTAAATGCACATGAACAAGCAACTTTTCCCCGTTCCCACCAGAGGGAGACACCACAGCTGCGACTGCCAGCCGCGCGGGATTAGTGCAGTCATGGACCTCGCGGCTGGTCCTGACGAGTCCTCCCTCGGGCATGGGTGTGTGTGTGTGTGTTTATCCTTAGGATATTTTAGGTTAAGTAGTGTGTAAGCTTAGGGACTGATGACCTTAGCAGTTAAGTCCCATAAGATTTCACAGACATTTGAACATTTTTTTGCGATTGCCACAGCGGCGCCACCGCCAGAAACTGAAGGCGACTCCTTTACACTACGCGCTACGGCGCGCTCTTCAAAACAGCAAATTTTACCACGGCTCACCAACGGCAAGTAATGTCTATACAGAATTGTAAACCCATATAAGTAATGGTAATGAAGCAGTAAATTCTCCTGTGTCCACGCAAATGACGAAATAAATAAACAGAAGTAAAGCAGGACAATGTTAAACAGTTTGCATAAAATAAATTTTATTTAGAGGAACAGGTGGACTCACGATTAAAAACGGTTGTTGCCGAGGTACCAGGAGTGCTGAAAAGTAGTGCTTCTAATTTTATATGAAAACTTTTACAGCTTTATAAGTAAAACGTACTATATTACCATTCTACGTCTTTATTCTTCGTGTTTTCATATTTATTTCTCAACGTAGTCACCCTAGGACGAACATATTCCTACCAACAAAAGACCAGTTTGTTTATGCCGTCACTGAAGGAGGTTTGCCTTTGTTGACAGAACCGAAAACTCTCCTCTGCTTGCACCGCTTCATCACTGTAAGAATGAGTTGCTCAAAGATGTTCTTTAGGTTCTGAAAGCAGTTCCAAGTCGGATGGGGCCAAGTCAGGACTCTATGGAGGATGATCGGTGACAGTAAACCCAAGGTGTCGGATTGTTGTAGACGTCACAACGCTCGTGTGTCTTCTGGCATTGTCATTCTGAATGAGAGGGTGCTCCGTATTTGGAAAATCTCTTCGAATTTGTGCTTTCAGTTTTCTGAGGGTTTCCCGCTCACCGCCATACTTACATTACGCGTTGCCACGTTACACGTTACAGTTCAGAGACGTCTATCAGAGGAGCGGCGGGAAAGTTACCAGAGTATGCGTGACAGGTAATACCCCAACAGATACTGAGAATAGAATAAAGAATTCAGAGGCATTACTTCTCTGCATGCTTTCATAAATTCCGATACTGTTGCAGTGTGTAATAATTGTGAGAGACGCAACAAAGAACCAGTAGCAAGGCTTTCAAAAATATTGGAATAGAATGACGCTGGTAATGATGGCAGCGATAGAGTTAATGCAAGTGAAGTATGAAGCTAAAATTATTAACGATTTAACTGGCGGAAGTGATACCATAAGTGTGGAACAAAAGTAATAATTTTAAGCGGCAAGTGACCGAGACAAATCAGGCGCTGGGCGCAAAGCGATCAGAGAGCTAATCGTTTCAAAGAGAAGAGGTTGTGAGTAGTTAATTAATCTGATAAATGCACTGGAGGCAAGATCAAGTGAATCTGACGGGTCGAGATATGGCTGCCTTCAAAGACGCAGTGCCAGCAGGTAGGTTAGTATCAATGGAGAGACATGCACCCCTGTAAACTACCGCTTCCTGAAACAGTGAGTTATGATAAGTCGCACGTTGTCAATTATGGTTTGACGCCCTAAGTTTTCTCAGAGTTGGCCGATGAAAACTTCGTTGTGCAAATTCAGTTTAAGAATAAAGGATATTAGAAATGTTTGAAATTGCATCCTTGAGTACGTGCACCTTATTCACTTTCTACGCATCAAAACTTCTCCTCTGCGTTCAGGAGACCCCTGTGTTACACATCCTAGGCGACTTTCTCCCTCTCACTCCGTTGAAAGTTACTTAGTAGACCTCAGTTCATGTCGTCTTCTCCGTCCTGATTGTTTTACGTGCGTCACACATTCATCCAAGCTGATGACAGGTCCTGTGCTTCGACACTACAGAGAGTGAATAATCAATTGCCAATTCCTGCACCAAGCCTGATGCTATTCCAATTTTCCTGCATTTCGCTAATACTTTGCAGCTTTGTAACTTCTCTGAATACAACAGCACCATCCGCAAGCAGCCTCAAGGAGCATGCTACGCTATCGACTAGGTCTTGTGAGCCCTGCTGGCTCTTGTCTTGGCCTGGGAGCCTAGCGCAGCGGCGAAGTGAAGTTTCGTAAACTTGGAGAGAGCAAGGCTCCGAGGTGGACTTCGAAGCTATTGTTTCTCATGCTCGAGCCAGCTTCCGACGTTTGGTCAATTTACTACCAAGGTGTCTCGTTCCAACTACAGAATTTTAGGAGCCAGTATGACAGAGAAAAATACTAAAACCAATCCTGTGCACCTATGTAATAAATGAGAATATCAAAATGTGCGTCCAGATGTCACGAGCTCCATGCAGCAAGACGCTGTGTGAACTTTAATTTAATAACCGACACAGATTTTTATATGCAGTGATTGTAAAAACATTTGAAATTGCGCTACTGCTGAACAAAAATGCCACAATCATAAACAATATACCTGTAGGAGCTTAACTGCTCAGTGAAGCTAATGCAGCACACACATCTACGAGTAACTAATGTAGTGTTTGTCTGAAAATTCGGTGAATGTGTTATTCCAATAACACGCTTTGCGGAAAGAATGGAAACGTCTGTGCAGTCTTACCTGGTAACCAGCTGAAATGAAAGAAACTCTATAATGAGCTAGATAGCAAACAGCCAGAGCTTCTCCACAGAGCAGAGAATGAAAAGTACGGAAAAAGAATTATGCAGTCTCCCGGTGCCATGTACCCTCATACATGCGTTCCTGAGCACGACTTCCATATCTCTGTTAAAGTTCTTCACACACATATTCTAATTTCCGTAGCCTATTTGATTATGGAATTCCTTTAGTTTGAAGTTCGGACTAAAATCCGTATTTGCTAAAACAAGATTTTGTTGTCATCCATAATTGTGTTTTTGGCAACAGCAGATTTTTTTCTTTATTTGTGTACTTGATGTGCCACTCTCGGTCGGTACAGTATTGAGCGGCGTAGCTAGCACCACATTCGCATCGAATATTGTAAGCACCTGGGAGACTGAAGCCGTGGCTATTCATCATTGGGCTCAACATCCCTTTCACATTCTTACAAGGTAACCTCCCCATCGCACCCCCCTCAGATTTAGTTATAAGTTGGCACAGTGGATAGGCCTTGAAAAATTGAAAACAGATCAATCGAGAAAACAAGAAGAAGTTGTGTGGAACTGTGAAAAAATAAGCAAAATATACAAACTGAGTAGTTCATGCGAAGATAGGCAACATTAAGGACGCTGAGAACGCAGGAGCGCCGTGGTCTCGTGGTAACGTGAGCAGCTGCAGAACGAAAGGTCCTTGGTTCGAATCTTGCATCGACTGAAAAGTTTAATTTTTATTTTCAGTTTATGTGACAAACTCTTATGTTTTCATCACTTTTTTGGGAGTGATTATCACATCCACAAGAAAACCTAAATCGGGCAAGGTAGAAGAATCTTTTTACCCCTTCGCCAAGTGTACAAGTTAGGTGGGTCGACAACATATTCCTGTCATGTGACGCACATGCTGTCACCAGTGTCATATAGAATATATCAGATGTGTTTTCCTGTGGAGGAATCGGTTGACCTATGACCTTGCGGTCAAATGTTTTCGGTTCCCATTGGAGAGGCACGTCCTTTCGTCTACTAATCGCACGGTTTTGCGATGCGGTCGCAAAACACAGACACTAAACTTATTACGGTGAACAAAGACGTCAATGAACGAACGGACAGATAATAACTATGCAAAAATAAAGAAAATAAAATTTTCCCTCGAGGGAAGACTTGAACCAAGGACCTCGCGTTCAGGAACTGCTCACGCTACCACGGGACCACGACGCTCCTGAGCTCACTTTGTCCATGATGTTGCCTATGAGACCCGTGGACTACTCAGTTTGTATATTTTGCTTATTTTTTCACAGTTCCACACAACTTCTTCCTGTTTTCTCAATTGATCTGTGTTCAGTTTATCAAGGCCTATCCACTGTGCCAACTTATAACTAAATCTGAGGGGGGTGCGATGGGGAGGTTCCCTTGTTAGGTAGTCGAAAGACGATGTTAATTGCATGACTCTTTATTATGCAGGATGTCCATAATTAAGGTCCCTGTTTCACCATTATTCAAAATGACGTCAAATTTGAACAGCGTATAGTGACGCACAGTGAAACGTCAGGGTACAAAAACAACTTTAACGAAAATTTGACAAATAGATGGCGCTGTAAGTGTCAGAACATGCACGCCAACAGACGCGCGGCATACGGCTCTGCCTTAGTTTGCGTCAGACACTCAAAATGACTGTCCCCATGAAAGGTCGCTCGCTGATGGTATGGATTGATTACAATGATGGTGACCGTGCGCCAGTAGCCTTGCAGACGTTCCTGACACTCAAGGGTGCGAAAATACACGTTTGTCCGATGTCTGCCAGGGTCTGGGAAAAATGATAACAAAATTCGAAAAGTCAGATTCTTTTGAAGTGCAATGTGGCAGAGGGAGGAAGGCAGATGATCCAACGTCTGTCAAAGATGTGGCCACAGCATTGTAGGAGGGGTCGAGCGGTGGTGCGCAAACCTACAGTGCACTTACACATGCCTGCGACCACGTCGCTTAAAATCCTACGAAACATCTGGCACTGCTATCCATCTATCCATACAAAATCACTCATGTTCAGGAGTTAATTGCTGCTGATCTGCCACGAAGATAAACGTTCGCTCTGGAATTTCTTGCGTACTTGGAAGTGGACAATGAGTGCCCTTGGAACATTATGTGAACAGATGAAGCCCATTTCCATCTCTCACGACATGGACATGAGAACACACACTAAAAATGTCATACGACTAGGGCATAGACCTAGGTTTCGATAGACCTTTCGGGTAGACCTTTCGCGGGGTGCAAGTCTTTAGATTTGACGCCACTTCGGCTACTTGCGCGTCGATTGGGATGAAATGATGACGGTGAGGACAACACAACACCCAGTCTGCGACCTAGCCGGGAATCGAATCCGGGCCCGCAGGATTGACAGTCTGTCGCGCTGATCATCAGCTACAGGGGGCGGACACAATACACAATGGGCCACGGAAAATCCGCACGCACATCATCCAGTACCATTTCACTCTGAAAGGTGACTGTGTTGTGCGGGTTGCATAGTTTATCGTGCGGCCGATTTTTTTCGAGGACATGAGTCCTGCGGATACTGTTACCTGTATCGTCACTGGTAGACGTTTTGAAAGTCTTTTGTGCACCAGAGTTATATCAATCATTCAACAGCGTGGAAGTATGGGAACAATCGTTTTTATGCACAATGGCGCTCCTCAGAAAATTGTACAGCCAATCAATCGGCTGCTAAGGGGCATTTCGGAAATGCTGGGATTGAAGAGGTTAAAGAAATCAGTCAACCAGCTGCAAAACAAAGTTTTATTGACCCTGGACCTAGGTTTCGATATTTCTAAAAACATCGTCAGGAAGACTGGGTCCTAAAAATGTATGTAACCAGTTACAAAACAAACATAACAAAATATTAATAGAAAAACATTTGTGAGGTAAGCGTACTCACCTGTTACCTCACATGATGGTACATTATATTAGCTGAAGCCGAGCGGCTCTTTTCATACGTGAAACTGACAAAACAAGAATGGCTTTAGATAGCAGCCAGGTTATGTCCAGCGTACTTTAGAATGAATACTCACTAGTCAACGCCCACAGGTAGAGGCTCTTATCAACATAAAATTGTAACAGGAGTCACAGGATAAAAAATCTGCGTAAATTACGCGTACGTCATGCCAGAGACTAAGGCGCAATGTTACGAATAAACAAGCTCAAACGACCAGGAAAAATTGGGCTGCACAGGGCGCTAAATACATGCGCGTAAGAACTGCACCTTGCTTGTGTTGAATAACAACATTTTACATTAAAGGAAGAATTTAAATTTCTCTAGAAGGCTACTAAAAGTGTATTAGATTCACTGGTATACATTACGTATAAAATTACTAATACTTCGCTAACAGAGTAATATTGTACATAAATGCAGCGTGCAGAAGGTAGAGTTCTGTTTACAAAGAGATCACTGTTACAAATGAATGGGGAAAGAACAGCAAATATAAGCTAAAACATCATCACTGAAAAGAAAAACTTCCGCTCAACACTACGGAAGCTTAAGCAGGGAAATAAAATGGAAAATATTTTTAGAAATATCGAAACTTAGGTCAAGAGCTAATGAACCTTTGTTTTGCAACAAGTTGGCTGATTTTTCAGTCTCTTCATATTTACGCAGTTGCTGTTTCGCAGCCATGTTTAAGATTTTGAAATACTGGAATCATTTGCTTTTAGATCTGCATCTCTGAGTTTTCTTTGGACTTGTGGTTTTGGTGGAAACTGTGCCAACAGGTCGGTTTACGATGCACCGAGTGACAAAGCAGACCGTCTAGATTCCGCTCAACTAAAACGTCTAAGAAATGTAGCTTTCATTTACTGAACATTTACGCAGTGAACTTACGTTGAAATGTGTGTTGTTGTTGTGCTGAAAGAGTTGCTTCAGTGTTTCTTTTGCATGAGGCCAATACAAAAAGCTGTGATTTTCATAGAGAATAACACGAAAGTCGACAGGTAAGATTTAATGCAACAAATAAGTCGTAAAAGACTTTGTGGTCATAAAACATGTATTTTCTTTAGTATTTGCAGTGCTTACAAGTTTTAATGACAACTTCATACAGCTACACTATAAGAAATCCTGCGAACACCTCAAACGACATTTAACGACATGAGTAAAACTAATACTAATAACGACATGTGTAGCGGGAAGGGTGTACGTTGCTGCAATTGGGCAACTTGGCGTTGTTACCAACTCTCCATGGAAGTTTAAATGCGCACGAAGAAATAGCGCTATTGCAACTCTTTGTACATTTAGGTACCAAGTTGATGTGTGGTCTCCTCGAGCAATGAAGGACTAAGAATTCCGCGACAAGGTATACATCTAACCTCAACGGAATTGTTGCGTCAAGAGATGATTTTTATATGAGAGTACCATCGACAATATGTTTGAAACGATCATTTTGATCCCACAGAAACCTTTTTGGACAGGCATACAGTGCTGCAATTAGCATACAGTGCTGCAATTATCCACATCATTACTGAGGCAGACTATTCAGAGCAACTGGAGTGGATCAGGTAGGAAGAGCAATTGGCGCAAGTAGTGTATTTATGAGGATTTTCGTGCACCTTGTTTGCATTGTATATTCTCGATCACATGCTTACATCATGTGACCAAGGTCATTAACCTACCCATGACATCACAACCCAGGCCCTCCTATTAGTGCTCTTACCAATATCTCATCACACTTATCAGTTACCTTATCACTCTTATTATTGACGTCATCATCCTTCTCAATGACATCTTCTAGTTGTACCCCTTTCCTCCTCTCCAGCCAATCAAAGTGTAGTATTAAAATGAAGCAGCAATTCACAAAGTAGTCGCAATAAATAAAATAAATTTTTTATTCATCCAAGATGGTGAAACTAGTCCACTTGTGCTTTGAATCCCCTTCCATCCCCTCCCCCCCCCCCAACTCCCTCAAAAGCCCCCTCACCAGCTAACCACAGCATAATATTAAAATGAGGCAGCCAATCAGAATCTAGATACTATTTTTTTCCGCCAATTCAAATGTGATGGGAGGTGAATTTGTCCCGGAAAATTTATTGGGGGTGCATGACATCTGTCGTAGCTGATGACCTCTGCGTAAGAGATGTGGGATGGAGCTGCAATTGAGTTATGCGGTAGTGCATCTAACATGGCCGTATTAAACGGAATTAGGTACACTGGATGTGTGATATGGACGAATATACTGCGCATATGGGAAAGAAAGAGTGAGTTTTATTCACTCTTTCTCTCTCTCTCTCTCTCTCTCTCTCTCTCTCTCTCTCTCTCTCTCTCTCTCACACACACACACACACACACACACACACACACACACACACACACACACACACGTGCAATGGACAACGATGAATCAGGCCCTAATCGAGACAAACTTTCGCTCAAAAAACTTGCGCAAACGAAACACGTCTCTGTTTACCCTGCCGAAAAGTTAATTCAGGTGAGGAAAATCATCTAGGAGATATACCGAGGTTAGAGTTTCTTACTTGTTGGATTGATCCACTCGCTGATTCGGGTTTAAATTTTCTGAATTGGAAGGAAAGAACATTATTATATCGAAATAATCAGCAAACAATTTCATAAAAGTAATTTAATTTCTTAACCTGTTTCGGATACTTAATGCCCTTCTTCAAAAGGTTATACCTATC